>NC_056732.1:1416078704-1416156204 GCF_019279795.1 Protopterus annectens | reverse complement strand
TTCTCCCAGGGAAGAACGGATTGTTCTCTCCAATTGAGGAAGAAGCAGCTACCTCAGGTCAAGGAGTTTAAGTATCTTGGGGTTTTCTTCATAAATAAGATTTGTGCAGTGGTGTCAGTACTGCAGATGATTTTATCAGAATGTGATACTGAAATGAAATCTGAGTTATACATCTAAACTCCCAATTTATAGGCCAATTTCTATCCCTGTCTTTTTCTGTGGTTGTGAGCTTTGGGAAGTGGCTGAAGAGATATTGGGATTGCAGGCAGCACAAAATGTTCCTTCATAAAATGAGTAACTCACCAATTTAAGAAGACCTTGGCTTTTCTATTCTACATTATACCTCTCATATTGCATCTGACCTTTCCCTATTTGCCCTCACAACTCCTACCTAAACCTTCTCGGGTCACTCACCATCCAACCAAGCACCCTATTCATGGGTGACGTTGACTACCACCCTATAGACTGGGAAATGTACACTGCCTCAAGCTCACAGGCATAGCACTTCCTGGACTTTATTAACATAAACACCCTGTAAAAGATTACTACAGCCATAAGATCAAACATACTGGATCTGGTACTCCTCAGCTTGGGAGAGTGTTGCCCTCCCATGTCACTTCCTCAGTAGTGAGGTTGGATCACAAAGTCTTCTCATTTGAAGTAAAAATCAACCCAGAAAATCCAGCTATACCAGTAACAGTTAGGAACTACTCAAACGCAAGCTACATCTCAATAAGTGACAGTTTGTCAAAATTCAAGGCTCTCCCAACCCTGAGACCACAACTACCTATGCAGAATTATTCACAGAATCACCTAAAACAAACCCCACTGGTGTAATCCTCAACTAAACAGGTTATATAATAAAAAAGGAAAACTCAAGGCCAGAATCAGGAAAAGCAAGTACTCTCTTATTCAACTAAACAAGAATTTAAGAGTTCTAATTAAGTACAACAAAGCCAGTTTATGAGATTGGGACAGCCTTCCAGGCTAAGGACAATCAGAAGTTTTTTTTCAGCTACATTTGGAGCCTTAGAGGTAAAACACAACAATGTGCTGAACTGGTGATGAATGATACCAGCTACACTGATGAAGGTGATAGAGCAAATCTACTGCCTGATACATTCATCTCAAACTTAACCCCTCACACTCCCCCACAGCTCCACTAGGTGAAATTACCTCCCACACACTTCTGGCAGCACTCACTAAAGCCAAGAACACCACCTCCATTGGTCCTGACAACATTGCTGGTTGAATAGTTTAAGACATGCCCTATCAGGACCACATGAGGCACTCAACTACAGCCTTGAAACATTCTGCATTCCAAGTAAATAAAGGAGCGCAACAGTCAACTCCCTCCACAAGTGCGGACCATCAACTGACCCAGGTGAACTACATACCTGTCAGTCCAAGAAGCCTAATATGGAAAGCCATGGAATGAATCATCATTGAAATGATAAACAAGGACATTTGCAACCTACAGACACTGGACCCATCCCAGTTTGGCTTAGTTAGGGGAAGGTAATGCCTACTTAATCTGGTAGACTTCTTTGAGAGGGTCACCAAGGCAATGTACGAGGGTAAAACAGTGCACACTGTGTATCTTGATCTGGCTATGACATGTGATACAATGCCCCACTACCCCACTCAGCCATTGTTGTCAAGCTCTCTGAGCTAGGAAAAACCCTTACATAACTCACTGGATTGCTGGCTGGTTCACAGACAGGACTCAGAAAGCCACCTCCACAAAGAAACTGGTCACCAGTGGAGTACTACAGTGCTCCATGCTGGGCCAGCTTCTGTTTGGCTTCTACTTCTCAAATGTCAAGGCTAAAATTAAAGGCCTCTGGCTCACCAAGTTTGCTGATGACTGTAAATTGGAAGCTATTATAGATTCTACCCAAGAGACAAACATCTTGCAGGTAGGCTTAACACAGGCAAAAGACTGGTTCCAAAGCCATGGCCTAACACTCAATGCCAAAAAGTGCATTATAATGCCCTTTGGGAAACTGTCAATGCAAGTTAATTGCTCCATTGATAAAACATCTCCATGAATCAACCTAGTAATAAAAGATCTGGCAACATATGTAGATAGCAATCTGGCCTTTGACCATCATGTAGCTAAGATAAAAAGAAAATCATTGTATGTCACCCAACTTATAGGTAAGGGTATGGCATCCAGGTCCAAGGAAGTTATAGTATCACTCTACTCAGCCCTTATTAGCCCGATCATTGAATACTCCCTTTGGCATGTATCTAACCAGACACTTGCAACTGTTCATAGGTTCATAGGTAAGTACTAGGCTATCTGCCCATGGGCATTTATAAGCCTAGCCACAGAGTGATGGCTTTTGCCTCCCCATTAGATTAGTAACCTGGGCCTCTGTCAATAGGGCTCCTGAAGTGATGTTGAAATGCCCACAAAAGTTTTTCACCAGGAGAATTCAGGGTATGAATAACCTTTCCTACATTGATCGCTTAAAGTCTCTGTCTCTGTATTCAGTCTACTACAGGGTGCTGAGAGAGGATCTTTGTATTCTCTGGTCTTCCTTAGCCCCGGCTCTGATGAATCTGTTGCACATGTGCAAAACAAACAGCACCAGAAACACTAGATCCAAGGATTAGAACTTTCCTTTTGACATAAACAGAATGTGCTGGAGAGACAGATACTGTACTTATGTGCCCCAAAGGATCCCACAGTATGGAATAGGCTTCCCTTCCATGTGAACAGAGTTCATCCCTGACCCTATTCAAACAAAACCTTGACAATTGGATAGGAAATCATAAATTTACCCCCTCCCCCAGTCTGGCCCCCATGTCCCTTATGGACAGGTCATCAAAAAGAAAAGTATTATCCTAACTAACAGCATCCCTACAAATCCTTAGCTACCTGCCTACTAGATGGGAGAGTGTGACTAAAATGGATTGCCTCAAGAGAATCCTTCGAGCTCAGGTAGCTACTGCTAATCAAAACAGAAAAGTATAAGGATAAAAAGACAGTTTGAAAGAGCAAGGCAGTTACAAAAAGTAATGTGCATCTCCATGATGACTGGTCCATACTCAGTAATAAAGTGGCTTTAGAGTGTGCGCCTGATCACCACACAACAATAAAAAGTGACTTACTTTCAACTTTGTAAAGAGTTGCAGAACTACTCTAGGTAACTTGTATTTTAAAAATTAACTGAAAATAAATTAGCCATGGAGCCATGGTCCATGTATAGAGAAAGGAAAAAAGCATTTTGTTTGGTGAATAACATTCCTTAAAAGAACCATATGGTGGCATTGCTCAGTGTTATGGGTGTGTCTATGTGTAGTTTACTCTGGAACCTCTATTAACCACAAAAACTTTAGGATAAAACCACTGAACACATTTTTGTAAATATTAAAGGAATATTTTCTACTACACAACTGATAAATGCTGAAGGATTTGACATTAATCATTGCAGCCAGAGGGTAAACAAAACCATGACACAGTAGACAGCTTAAATTAAACAGTTTTCTGTGATCTTCAAATCCAGTGTGAATTTACATGATGCACTTAGGGTCATTAGTGGCATTCACAGTAAAGCCTGGCAGAGAAAATTGTTTTCAAAAACAAATTTGACATCTCTAAAGAGATTAAAGGTTGCATTATACATCAGGACTACAGGCAGAGGTTCAACTGATAAGGAACATCAAGGTACATTACTATACTACGTAAAGTACAACTATAAACACATCCTGCAGTAGCTAAAAAGTTCTATTATCAGCGTAACAATGGGTCATCCCCTATACCTATGTAATTATAAAGTGGCTAAAATGACACACCTGTAGACATGTGGCACATAAAAATGAGCATGTCACAGGAAATCCCAGCTTCAATACAATAATGAAAGTAAAAATTGTTATGGAAACTTAATATACATGTGAATAAGAGAAGTGTGTAGAAGTGAAACTGAATGACCAATGTTTTTTAAAGTCATCAGAAAAGAAAATAATTGTTTATGTCTACATTTCTCATGAATTGTTAACATTAGGATATAGACTTAAAAACAGGAGCAGCAGTATTTATTATGTCTGAAGAGTGCTCCAGTCATTGTTTCCTGAGACATCAAAATACCTTTGTGAAGCTGACAATAGGCACAGGGAGTCTGCCTGTGAAGGTCAGAATAACAGCTACACTGTAATATGAAGAACAAAACTAATATTTACATTTTTGTGGTAAAATGTTGTGAACCGGCTTTATGCAGGGGGATCTAAGAACAGAAATTAATGTTCAAATGAAAACAAATTCAATTTGAGAACCAAAGTATGTCACTTGAGTTTAAAACAGCACAGGGAGTGCTTGAATTGCACCCTGGAGTATTTGTGACGTACTAGAAACTGTCTAATGGTAAAGCCACTGTGTGGAATCATTGAGGGGTTCTATTGCAAAAACTGATTGCAGCTATCTAGAATGAAGAATAATTGGATAATTAAATGAAATATCATGGAAAAAAATGTATTATTTTTATTATTTTTCTTGTGACACATGGGCTGCCCCATTGATCTTTTTGTAAAAAGAGATAATGATAAACATTTTGTGGTAATTATGTTTTATCTTGTAAATCAGACTATATACACTGAGCCACGCCCTTTTAAGATGATAATAACCATGCAGAGTAGCAAAACTATGTTTTCTATGACAAACCTAGTCACCAGAAATAAGTAAATATTTCTTGATACCAGTTAATTCAGTGGGTTGTTTGTCTATAACAGACTACCAGTCCAAGTATGTTTAGCACCACTGATTTTCAAAAGATTAATAAAAAATGTATTCAATGCCTTTTTGGAGGCCTGTTACCACTGTACAGGATGTTCCTATTTTTGTAAGTGTGCTCCATATTTTCAGGCTTGATTTACCCTGTCACATAATTTTCTGAATCCCCATCATCACATGTGGAAGGTGCAGTGGGGCTTGTCCCTGTGCAAAAACAACTTGTTTTAGCTTGTTTTTGTTCTCTCTATTTTTCAGGAAGTTTCTTTGATTGAACAGTTTTGTTCAAATTAACTTCAATAATGTTTGTCAATCACTGATTATTTTCCCAATTAAATCAGAAATTAACAATAAACTCACATATATGATAAAACAGTTCTTTACTTAGTTTTACTTCCTTTAGATTTTAATACATCTTTTTAACATACATTTTATATGCCATAATGACTATTTACATGAATTATAATCATTCAGTATTAAACCCAACACCATTTATCTGATGATTTAAACTATCCAGCTATAGATTTGGAAACCTACATCACCAGTAGTGCACAAGCACAGAGATTCATGATCTTTCTAAATACAAATGCCCTGGAACAATTAGTCAGAGTACCCACTGGGGGGAATAACATCTTGCGTATCTTCATCAGTTGTTAGATGTGACCTGTAAAGCAGTCTCTTTCGAAATAAAACTGAAACCAAGGATCCCTTCTACCCAAGGCACTATTAGAAATTTCTTCAGGACAGGCTACCTACTCCTAAGTGATACATTGGCAAGCTTCATATCCCCACCAAACCTAGTTATCTCCATTGAATATGCAGAAAAGTGCACCACCACGCTATACCAGCATGTAAATGGCTGTATGGATGTAGTTATACCTTGCAGAAACAAATACAGGTAAACCCCAGAAACAAATCCACATGGTGGAACTGTGATATCAACAAGTTTTATAATAAAAAGAAAAGAATTTTCATAAGTTTTTACTAGGCTAATGACCGCAAGGGCCTTTTTAAGCCTAGGCATACATCCCAAATCTCTGGTAAATTCTGATGCCTTTGATAAGTGTAAGCATAGGCTTGGGAGATGAAACATTTACAAGCTAGGGCCTAAGAGATGAACCATTTACAGGTTGTCTGTGTCCATTAGAGACATAGGTGCCAAACCAGGAATTAATTTCCTGTTCCCCATCCAATTGTCCAGGTTGCACTTGAATTTTGTTAGGGAGGAACTCTGCTTCACATGGATGGGGAGCCTGTTCCAAAGATGGGGTCATCTCTGGAATACATACCTGCCTCTCCAGCAGGTCCTATTTAAATCACAGGCAAGGTTTAAGTCCTTAGAATGGGTATTCTTCAGAATAAATGAAGTTTGAAACTTTAAGAAGTAAATGTTAAATAATTAGTTCCTGCCCATAATATTTTAATGCGTCTAATATAACAATAATATTTTTTTAGTTATTTAAAGGTAGCCTGTGCATTTTCTAAGGGCTAAAAGTTTATGTTTCCTGAAACTATGAAAGCTGTTTTTCACATCTGTTAGGGTTACAGAGATAAAAAAGAATTAACAGCAATCAGTGTAAGTGAGAACACAGGCTGTAATGTACACATTAGCATTGGTGACCTTACTTTTAGAATGGGCAATCTAAGTTTGGGGAAACTGCTCTTATCAGGTGAGCTAAACATCATTTTTTTGAAAATGTACAGTTTTGCATGGTTTTTTTTGGAAATATTTGTAGAAGATTTAACTATGCTAAAATCATAGAAAGATGAGGCTCAACAGTTAATAACTAAGATAGGAAGAGATGAAATAAAAATGGTGATGTATAATGAATCAACTGGGAAGTTTCTAAGAAGAGATGGTATTCCTATGGAAGCTGAAAGTGAATAAAATGATAAAGATCTGGAAGGTTTTGTTAACAGTATTTTAAAAGGGATGGTGCTGGCTATGTTGGCTGTATTACCCAAAGGGAGTAATGATACTTCAGACCCAGTTTCATATAGACCCATTTCAGTTTTAAACTATGATTATAAAGTGTTTATGTCAGTACTATCTAAGAAAATGGCAAAAGTTTTGACAAAATAGATAGAGGTGGATCGGTGTGGTTTTGTGGAGGAGAGGCAAACATTTGACAGCATTACTAGAACAGTGATGCTTCAGATGAAAGCTGAATATAAGAAAACATTGCTACTGTTGTTAGGTCCTGATGCTGAGAAAACAATCAAGAGAGTCTGCTTGGATTTGGTAGCATCTGCATTCCCTAATGTAATATCAAGATGAATTAGGAGGCTATTTGAAGGATTAGAGGCAAGAATTAAGGTGGGAGGACTCCTCTCTGACAAGTTTGTTTGAACAGAGGAGCAAAGCAAGGGTGTCATCATCCCTTATGTTATTTTCTATATATTAAGTGCCATTGGCAAAGAAAATAAAGTACTCACAAATTCAAGAATATAAGTGGTTTGGTAGTCTAGAAAAGTTTACATTATTTGCAGATGATATTATTATCTACTTAAAATCCAGAAAAATTACATTTTAGTGTTGAGGAACATTTTGAGACAGTTTTGAGTCGTTTTGGGATATTTATTTTATTTATCCTTTGTTGACCATGGTAGTTCCTCTAGGCTAGTAGCCTCTCTTCAGGGGAGTCCTGAGATGGTAATTATATTATTAGGGGAAATTTGACCAGAGCATTTGGGAATTTCCCCTTCTCTTCATTGTTGAGAGTGGTATCCATTTTGGAGGAGCACTTCATGTTTCCATTCTACAGCTACAGTCATTCCCTTACATAAGAGAGGACCTTCCACAGAGTCAGGCAATTACAGACACAAAAGTCTGACAAGCCAGATATGCAAAGCCATTGAAAGACTTATCATGGAATTAATTAATCAAGACATAGGAAACCTCCAAACACTGGACCCATCTCAGTTTGGATTTGTCAAGGGCAGATTGTGCTTACTTAACTTGGTGGATTTTCTTGAAAAGGTCACCAAAGCAATGGATGAAGGCAAAATGCTACACACTGCATTACCCAATCTGACTAAAGATTTTGACACAATCCCCACCCAGGCATAGTAGAAAAGCTAAATAAACTGGGAATAAACCCCTATGTCACCTGCTGGATTGCCACCTGGCTCACAGATAGGAAGCAGATAATCAAAATAGGGGAAGTTACCTCCACAAAGAGACCAGTCACCAGAGGAATCCCCCATAGTTCTGTGCTGGGACATCTCCTGTCTGACATCTACTTTTGTGAAGTAAAAGCCAATACCAAAGGGCTCTGGCCGATTAATTCTGCAGATGACTGCAAGGTAGGAACAATCACTAAATCCCCAAATGACTTAGCCAGCTTGCAGAAAGGTTTGTCCCAAATAAATAACTGATGCCAAAATAATGGACTGAAATTAAATGCCAAAAAATGAATTATTGTATCCTTTGGAAAGTCATCTACCCCAGCGAACTAACACATTTGGCATACACCCCTAACAGGTGACCCAGTTGTTTGGGATTCAGGAACTTATTTGACAGTGACCTAACTTTTGACCAACATGTATATATTGTTGTAAGAAAGTCCTTCTATATTGCACAGCTTATAAGCAAAGGGATTGTGTCTAGATTTAGGGATGCCACTGTCCCCCTATACTCACCCTCTTTAGGCCATTCATTGAATATAATGCCCCCTTTAACATTAATCTGTCCAGACGCATGCAATAACTGGAATGCCCACAGGGATACCTTACTAAAAGGATACAAGGCCTAAACAGCATGTCCTATATGAACTGACTTAAATCCTATCACTATGCTCAGTATCCTACAGACTGCTAACAGATGATCTGTATCTGGCATACAGGCATCCTCCAACCCATTACTGATGGATTTACTGCACATCAGTAAGTCAAATGACATCAGGAATACTCAGTATAGGGAGTTAAACCTCTTCTGCAACATCAATAGAATGGTTTGGAAGGACAGGTATATCTCACAGAGGATACTGCTGCTGCAGAACACACTCTCCATCCCAAAAAAACAAAGTTCATCCTTGTACATATTGAAACACAGCTTAGATCTATGGATGGGAAACAAAAAATTTACCCCAGGCCTGCCTCCTCTATTACTAATGGACAGAGATAACTCCTAAATGCTTTATTCCATTCATGGGAGTCCCCTCAAATTACCTATGGTATGATCCCAGTTATTCTCATTAGGAGTAATATGTAATTATTGACCACCAGATGGGTAAGGGTAATCTATAACCAAATGGGACAGGTTATTTTGAACACAAAAAGGGAATTGGCTATGCTTAAAAATGCCTGCAAGGGCAGCTAGCCTATTCCTTACATATGAACCTATATGCATGAGTATCTATATATATTATATTTGTGCAAACATAATATATGTGTATATATATATATATATATATATATATATATATATATATATATATATATATATATATATACAGAGAGAGAGAGATGCACACATTTATATGTATTCCATCCCCCTTTGTACATGTTTAAATTACAGACTTGTTTTATAAATTAAATGTTTACCTAGTTGCTTAATTCATATCTTCATAACTCTTTTCTAGATAAGCTTGTACTATAAAATGAATTATTTTATTTTTAACCAAAAAATCTATCAGTGCTTCATTCCTCACAACACTGAGGAACTTCCTGATCTGTGTCTGACATCATAACATCATTGCATCTAGTGAAAACCCACGAGCATGACTGTTCAACTGAAAATTCAGTGACTAAATCTTGAGATGCTGGTGAGCTTTCCAAATTAAAGTGAAGAGGAACTTTCAGGTAGCTTGTAGCATCAACTCATTTACTATTATCAAAACGTCTAAGTTTTGGTAAACAAATCAGCATCAGCTACCAGCATTAATTAAAGAGGCATTAACATTATTTTAAATGAATGTTACTCGCTATCACTAAAGTTTTAAATCAGAAACTCACATTAACTAGTAGATCTTATGAAAACAGTTGTTTTCACATCCTTTAAGTTTTAATCCATCTGTTTTAGTATTGCTGTTAATTTCCCGTATATGTTAGTGTATTACTACAAACATTTTGCCTTCTCTTGTCCCCCTTACTCATATACTCATTATACTAATGAACTTTGAACTGAACTGTTTAGAATCACTTATTTGTTAAAAAAGTCATTTGAAACAAGTCATACAATGTTCTAGTGCTCCATGTTTCCTTATCTTTTAACTTTTGAGATTTCACTTAAATTTTATGATCACTTTATCATTTTGTCTTTTTAAACTTATAATTCTCCAATCCATTCTTTTGATAGACTTAATCATCTTGTTGATTTGCACATATGACATTGCTTCTTGATTTTTTTTTTCATTCGGCTAAAAACATTTTTATCTAAGCTGGAAATAGAAGATGCTTTCTATGCTGTTCTTCTTTAATTCCTTGATTACTTACTCTAGAAGTGTTTTTTCTTATTTACGGAAGAACATTCAACCATGCAGGTCTCAATATTGAATCTTTATCTAAGTTCATTGTACTATGCTAGATATTGGAGTTTTTTTCTTTTGTTTTTATTTTTTGAATATGTTAAGGCTTTATACTTCAGTCAGGTTCAGCATTTCTGGAATCCAAAATGAGAAGAACTTAATCATGTTACCTCTTTCGTATTTCTCTGGCACACTGCATTTTCTATTGTTGTTCCTTCTGTTTCTGTTTTCAGTGTTATCAACTTTTTAGCAAAGCTAGTTGTTTTATATTAACAAAAAATTTATTTGAGTCTCACCTTCCACCTTTCTTTCTTTTATGACATTTAAAGCCTCTTCCATGCTACTTATCTGAACATTTTGCAGTTTTACCGTATTTCCTAGTAAGTCAATTGCTTTTTACAGTACTTTTTTATTAAATTCTTTGTAAATGCTAGTTTGTCCCCTTCTAAAGAAAGTTCCTGGATATTTTACAATAAAGTTTAAATTTTATACTTCACTGAGGTTTCCTGTGTATTCAATTTAGAATGATTCATTTATCCAGGTATCAACCAAGGATTGCTTATTTGTTTTGACAAGAAATTAAATTTTTTTGATATTTTTGATTAAAATCCTTCTCAAATGAGTCAAGTTTAAAAACTTTTGTCAATAAAATTATCTCAGTGATTGAAAAAAAGGTGCAGAGTAATGTCCTGCATTGCTAACAATCTGCCATACCGGCCACCCTTCAAAATAGCAACATTTTTAACAGCTGTGTTCCATGATAAACATAACCAAATTAAGACATGTGAATGAAGCAGTGTAACTATGCTCCAAATTCAAGAAAAAGACCAACTTGTTAAGCACTTCTTGGACAGTAGAAAGGTGCTTAAGATTTTATTAAGCATCTTTAAGTGATGGTAAACTCTAATGTTGTGCTAGGGCATAACACGTATGTGACGATATGAGGCATTACCACTATGCTAGGAGAAGTAGGTCACTGGACGTGTAACATATGCCAGCACAGATAGCTGGAATTTTGTAAATAATTATATGTCATTTGTATATCAAACTGATTTGTACAGATGTTTGTGTTGAAAAAATGTTACAAATGTACCAAAAGAGGGTCCTGATTGTATTGTAACTGAATTAAATATCTATGTTAACAGAGGATACTGGAAGAAAAGAGGTTAATCACAGTCAAGCTGCAGCTAACTTTGAAAAATGTTCTGAAATTAAACTACTGGGCCCAGGTCATAAAGATGTTATCTTATGGTTTTGAAAGAAGCCAGAGACACAATGTCTGTAAGAAGTGTGATTTGTTAGTCTCTGAAGGAAGAGCAGAAGTGTTGAAATTGTTTTACAGCTTCCAGATGCTGCAATAAACTTTAACAATGCTTGGGATATGTATTGTGATACATATGTGCTAAATCCTGGCAGCTTCTAGCGATGGGGGTAGTGTGGGAAACAGAAGTCAGATGATCAGATGTTTGTGATGTTTTTCTGTAATCTAGGATAAAAATGATGGTTTAATACCAGATGAGACAGAAGTCTCAATGCAGTCTGTTTTTGTAACTGACAAAGAAGGATATCCCACCCACTTCATCTTGCCTTGCTCTAGTAAGCAACCAGGGAATAATAATTCTTTAGAACAGTCAGGAAAATATAGTGAAATTAGGTCAGTACTATTTTTCTGTATCTGTGTGAATCTATTCATCTGTGTCATTTTAAAATTCCCTATGGCTGAAACTCTGGTGTTTATTGTAAATAGATATTTAGTATTTTCATGTTCTTTCAGTATTTGTTATTAAATATATTTAAACTTTTCATTGTGGTTGGTCCTTTAGGGAAGACAGTGTGGCCACTCCTGAAACCCTTACTGCACTGGCCAAATACTATAATTTGTATTAATGTTAATTTCACTCAGTATAATTGGGTACCCTTGTAAGAGCCTTAGAGTAGCTGGCTTTGGAGTGGCTGGTGGCAGTGTAGCTACCTTAATCTGGACAGAAGGGGCCATAGCTAGTGAATCTGTGCCAGTCTTTCCCAGGTGTGTGTGTGTGTGTGTGTGTGTGTGTGTGTGTGTGTGTGTGTGTGTGTGTGTGTGTGTGTGTGTGTGTGTGTGTGTGTGTGTGAAAATCAAATCTCAAATAGTGTGTGTGTGTGTGTCAGCTGCTTGGAGCAGGGACAAAACAAAGCACTGGTTTCACAGAGAGACAGTGGTGGTGGACTTGACTTGAACACTCGGTAGAGGATTCAACTCTATAGCTGTGCCAGTGGGGAATCTTATTGAGGATCTGGAGAGTTAGAGGAAAATCAGCCCCCAAACTGAGTGTGGTCTCTGTGTGCTCTTAAGGGAAATTGTTGCATCTGAAAATACTGGGTGTATCCATTTTTGTTTCCAGTGCTAGTGGTGAGGATTCAGGCTTTCTTGATTACTGGCCCAGAGTGGGGACATCACAGGGGGCTATTGTCAACCACCACAGAACAGGAGCAGAAGCCAGAACAGCTTTAAAAGCTGTTAGATACTTCATTCTGCCACATTTCTTTTTTTAAACAGAAGGTATGGCAGACAAAACTGTATAACAGCTTTTAGAGATGTCAATTCCCCATAGAAGTACTTTGCTTTTTCTTCTGCCTGCTCTCTGTATGGCAGCACTAAGTGTTTCACCAATATCTAGTTGTACACAGAGCAACTACTTTGCAGTAATAAGCACTGTCCCCAGAGTTAAAAAAGCAGATACTCCTGATGTTACTTTATAGTCTCATCATACCTCACAACCTCTTAATGCAAGAAATCTGGACAAAGCCTAAAATAATGGCTAGACAAAGGACCAAAAATAGGGACAGATTTTAAATATTGCTATTAGAAACTTAGAAAGTTAATAGAATAACAGGCTTTGTGTTAGTGTACATTTTCTGAGTAGTATAAAGTCTGAAACTCAAATGTATGTCATTATTAAGTGAATTTAATCTTTAGTGATTTGCCTGAAAAACACATATTTTATGAGGAACAGACCAAAAATATGAGGCAAAAATCTGGACATTTGGCAAAAATCTGGACAGTTGAGAGGTATGAGTCTCACTGCAACTGTCTAATTAATAAAAAAGGGCCTATTGCCACAGATATGAACTTTCCTACTATCTCTGTTACCAGCTTGGCATATCTGAACATCCTGTGCAATGTAGAAATTGCCTCATGTAAAATGACAAGCAGTTAATTCTCAGAACAAACTGATAAGGTATGTGAGAGATGTATTTACACAATGTTACTGGAGGCAAAGCTGTCATATAAAAGCAATCCAAATGTCAATCAGGTTGTCAGCAGTACACATGCTGCACCCATTATACACAGTACAAAGCAGACACGTAGACCCACATATGCTGATGCACTTAAATCTAACCTTCCTAATCTCCAAACATCTCCTAGATGAAGTACACATTACAAATGCCCTCAGCAGCCCCGAATGCACTATTTCAAAACAACACCTGCATCAATACATGCAGCCATATCTCATAAAGCCTCTACCTTTAACCCATAAGACAAGCCACCATGAAATCCAACATTCTGGTCTTTGGAGACTCCATTCTGAGACACACTCATGTCCCTCTCACCAGACTGAGTAAGGAGAAAGTCATGGTCAGTTGCTTATCAGGGCCAGGATCCACCACATTACTCATGCACTCAGATCACTGGACTGCAAGTACCAGTATGACTCAGTCCTAGTCTACGTAGATGTAAATGACCTGAAATGTACCTCCCTAGACTATATGAAGAGAGACATCATGGATCTCTTGGAATATGTATCCCAGGCTGGTATGAGCCTAGCACTGAGCATCATTTTACCTTCTCCAAGATGATGTCACAACACTAACAGAGGATGACTGACTTTAATAGTTGACAATTTCTGGTGTCATTTTAAGGGGGCGTGATATTTGCCAACATGGAGGGAGATGGTTAACAGACCACGCTGTTGTGCCAGGCCTGGTCTGCACCTATCCCCTCCAATGCTTTTGAATATTAACTAAAACATTGTCCTCTTCCCCCATATTGCCTTTTTTAGGCAATGCCAAACAGAAAATACTTATGACATAGTAAATCATAACCAAGGAAATCTAAAAGTGTTATTACTCAGCATAAGGAGTCTAAATAAGACACTCCGCTCTCTATAAGCTCTCCTCACCCTAGAGAATGCTAACATTTGTGCAGTCACTGAGACATGGTTTAAATCCACCAAGAGCTCACTATCTGTGCAAGGCTATAATGCCTTCCACACATTTAAACCAGCTAATATACAGAAGGCACTAAAGTTAGAGGTCTCTCGATTCACATCAAAAATAAATATACACCAAGACTGTTCAAACAGAATGATGCACTTGAGCTTCTACATATTCAAATTACCATCAGCAAAATCCCACACCACTTCCTTGCAAGCTATATGTCCCCGTCTATGACCCAGGAGTACCACAACATGTATTTAAGCTTACTGAAAGTACTCATCATCCAACCCAATACCATATTCATGAGTGACTATAATTACCCCACAATTAACTGGCAATCATATATAGTGCAACACAAAAATGGCCTGCACAAAATAGGTGACCCACCAATAACTATTTATTGTAAAAACAATAAATAGACAAAATGTTACAGACCAGTTTCAGCAAAAACCTTTGTCAATGTAAACACAAAATGAATTCAAAATTCCATCCACAGTTATACCTAAATACACAGAATAAGACACCCTCCTACCTTTCACCAATTATAACATATCGTTTAAGCCTGGAGGGAACAAAGCCCTTGGTGTAATTATCCAAAACTTTTCTTTATTATTCAGTATATTATGCCAACTTAATTCATTCCTTCCTTTAACAGTAATACGATCAATAGCAGTAAATCTGAACTTAGCAGCAGGATGCTGAAAAACATGCCTATACAAAGCATTAGACATTCTTTGACAACGAATATCACTAAAATGTTCAGAAATATGAATCTTGAATTGTCTACACATTTGTCCCACGTAAAATGCAGAACATTGACATTCAGCCAAAATATCACCCACTCTGAAATATAGTTGACAAAACAATTAAATACCACAGATGTATTGGCAGAAAAAATGTTTAATCTTCATAACATGTTGACAAGCAGTGCAGTGTCCACAAGGAAAACATCCAACTACAGGTATTCCTTCCATAGACTGTTGTACTCTATTACCAGTAGGCACAGACTTTTTGAAATGATTCATACCACATCTACTAGATTTTTGTGGCCAGAGGACAGTACTAATACAGGCAAGATATACTGTCATATTTCACCTTTTGAATGTAACACCCCTGGCTCTCCCCTACTTGCAATGTGGCCAAAGCTTACACACATGCACCTACATGTATATAAACACATACCCACACATAGCCAGATTTGTGATCTCATACCTAACTCCCCTTAGTGCTATCACCCAGGAAGACACACACACACACACACACACACACACACACACACACACATATATACAAATAAACAAATACACATGTACACACACACACACACACACACACACACACACACACACAAATACAAATAAACAAATACACACACACACACGCGCACACACACACACACACACACACACACACACACGCACACACACACACGCACACACACACACACACAGACACACAAACTATTTGAGAAATTGTTAAGAGTCCAGCCATCATTGTGTGTGGATATACAAAAGAACACAGCACTGCATATTAACTAGCCTTTACCAGGGGGATATTCCAGGGTGATCCTCTATCACTGCTGCTGTTTTGTCTTGACCTTAACCCATTAAGCTGTTCACTAAACAGATTAGGCTACGAGTGTTACAATTTGGCTCCCAGAAACCAACCTTGTTTAAAGATTGATAGAAAAATGTTATTAGGTCTTAATAAATGTGCAAAAGCAGTATTTAAAACAGGGAAGCTGCAGCTCCAAGAAACTATCAGTCTGGGACAGGAATATGACATAAAGGAACTTGAGCAGGTGGGAGTGCATAAATATTTGAGAATAGATGAAGGATTGGCAATAAAACATGAGCAAAGGAGAACAAAACTCAGTAAAGAATACTTTAGAAGACTGAAACTAATACTGAAAACTTTCTTGACATCTAGGAATAAAGTCCAAGCTACAAACCAGTTTGCTCTTCCTGTTCTAACTTACCATTCGGAGTGTTCGACTGGCACCAAAATTTAGTTGGATTAGTTGGACGGGGAAAAAAAGGAAAATGTTTCATGCTTATCAAATGATATATAAAAATCAGTATATTACAAGATTATATATTCCTTGCTCAGAATTGATTACATGTACAGATCTCCAGTTGTGAGACTGCATACATATCTTCTGAACCTTTCCGACTCAAACATTATGAAAGCTTTAAAATATGACAAAAAGAAGTCTAAGATAACATCCTTGCTTAGTTTAGCAGAAGATTTTTGGTGTAAATAAGTAATGAAAATCAAACCAGTAACAGACAGAAATCAGAGAGCAACTGAATGTGCCAAAAAAAACATACGGAAAGGGGTCAAATGGAAAGGAAAACATTGTAAAATCCATAAATATAGTGGCAAATACAGGGAACTCCTGGAACAATGTCGTATTAACCAAGATTTGACACAGATGGTTAAGGAGAAGTGAACTGAAACCAAAAGATGAAAGGTTAATAATGGTGGCCCAAGATAGTGGACTAAATACACACTTGTTTACAAAATAGATTGAAATGGTGGGAGAAACAGACAAATGTAGCTTCTGTTAAAAATAATAGAAATAGTCACACATCTTGTTGCTGGATGTGATACACTCATGGCAGAAGGCCTCCCTTACTGAAAGACACATTAATGTGGCAAAACTGTTGCACTGGGGATTGTGCAAACACTGTAATATAGAAGTAACTGAGAAGCACTGAAAACATGAACCACAAAGTATTATAGAGAATGATGAAGTATATATATATTACATGGGATCATCATTACAAATTGTTCAAAAAATAGATGCGAGAAACTAGATGTAATAGTAGTCCATGAAAAAAAGATGAAAGCAACATTGATAAATGAAATTGCTACACCCATTGATTACATACAGAGAGACACAAAGTGATAAAATACCAGGATTTGCAGGCAGAAACAGGTGATGTCGAAGAAAGATAATCTGACAGTTCTAATAGTTGCAGGAAAAATGGGTCTCATAAAAAAGAATTTGCAGTCTTATTTTAGATATGCTTCTGATACATGTAACTCCATATGAATTGCAGAAGGAGTCAATTCTGAGCACATTGTGATTGTAGAGAGGAGCACTCTTGGTAACATCAAAGACTGAAACAATACTAATTTCATGAACTCTAATTGTGCCCTTATTTAGGAATGGGGTCCATTCCCATTATAGTATTAGAAACCCAAAAGACTTAGAGAAATTAAACCACTTCATCTCAACCAACCCCAACTAAACACCTGGTGCTGGAGATACTTGTCAAATAATTCTCATTAGTGGTGCACTACAGCGCAATGGCCCTATACCAGAGGGCTGACTCAAATGCATTTCATTTAATGCCCTGTTTATGAATTAATTTATGATTAAGGTTGACTCATTTTCAAGAATAGGTAGTTTTGTGGACATACATGTCTGAATGCATAATTTGTTCCATAGACACAAGACATATTATATAGTCTAATCTTGCTACACTGTGGTACTGTGCAGCTCTGGTAGTGCAGTCTGTTTAAGAAGACAAAATGGTATAACTACTGCTAGAGAACCCATTCAGTGGGCCATATTCTTATGTTTATTTGATGACTGTGACAATGCTGCATAGTAGCCATTGTATGACAAAATCAATGTCCTAAAGTCAAACCACATGTACAAGGAGCACTTTGGTGATTCATTCATCTCACTGATAAATATTCTGAGATTCATAGGACATGAGCACTTCCAATGAAGGAAAAGTATACTTGCTAAACTAAATCATCTGTAGAGCTTCCTTTCATCATAGATAATTACATAAATCACACTGCTTGTTTCTGGCCAGGAATAAATTAAGTGCCTTCCCAATGAAAACAATTCCCAGGACCTGCTCATTTTCTTGGAATAGTAATTTTGCATGTGTTGTTGCTGAGAAGTACACTTGTAAATGCCTCTGCTTTCTGTTTCTTAATATTCTGCAAAACAATGGTTCCTGTTAAAAGGATGATCATGTTATTAATTTAAACTAATAAAGATGTTGCTCATTTCAAAGATTATAATGTTTATCCCCATAACAACTGAGCAGCTATTTCACATAGGTTCATAGGTTCATAGGTTTCTACTAGGCTATCAGCCCTAGGGCCTATACAAGCCTAGCCATAAGAATTCCCTGGCTATTTCTTCCCACACTATTTACTTAAAAAACAAGATCCACAGATGGTGTTTATGCTTTATTAGTACCAAGCGAGCATCTGGTACCTCGGCATATCGCCTTCAAGGATAATTAGTATGATGCACCACACATACATTTATACCAGGTGAATCATTCATCGATCAATTAAAAAGACTTCTACTTATTAAATTTTAAAGTGACGTTTACATTTTAAACTAACTTCTACATCTAAAATTACTGCAATATTTCAAAGTGACTTCAGCATTCTAGAATAACTTTGCCATTATTAAATATTTTAAACACTTTTAACATTTTGACCTTTTAAACATTTTAAAGATTTTAAAAGAACTATACATATGGTTCACCTGGTATAAATATATGTGTGGTGCATCATACTAATTATCCTTGAAGGCGATATGCCGAGGTACCAGATGCTCTCTTGGTACTAATAAAGTGTAAACACCATCTGTGGATCTTGTTTTTTATTTTAATATTTGTATCTTGCAGTTTTTGTGGTCACACTATTTACTTGCCTGGACCCCTGTCTAGCAGGGCGACTGATGTGATCCTCGGGGTGAATTTTCTTTCTCCCATCCAGTCATAAAGGTTCCTTTTGAACAGGGTCAAAGAGGCGCTCTGCTTGACATGTATGGGCAGTCTATTCCAGAGTTTGGGGAGTCTCTGGGTCAGGAACATACCCTCCAGCATGTTTTGTTTATTGTGATGACAAGGTTTAGATCCCTGGAGTGTATGGCTCTGATGGATTCGGATTTCTTTAAGTGTAGCATGTCTAACAGCTCTGGGTTTGACATGGCCTTGTATGTTAAGGAGAGATTGCCTCTGAATAGACGATATGCGATAGAGTATAGCTGGAGTTTTTTAAGGCAGTCAGCATAGGGCATCTGCTTTAGGCCTGTGATTCTATTAGTGAGGTATTTCTGCGGCCTTTCCAGTTGTTGCAGATGTCTTGAGAGGTATATACTAAACTGAGCATTGTATTCTATAATGGGACTAATGAGGGATGAGAACAGTGGGACAATGACCTCCTTTTTTCTGGATGAAAAGCCCTTAGTGATGAGGTGTGCCACATATAAGTATTTCTTGACTGTTGTGGTGATGTGGTTATTGAAGGTGAGACCACTGTCCACCTGTGTCCCTAAGTCTCTTATCACATTTTCGGTGTTTAGTGTACTGCCACCTATGTGGTAATTCACAGGTACATGTTTTTTCCCAAAGGGGATAAGTATACATTTCTTGGCATTAAGCTTGAGCCCATGGCTCTGGCACTAAGCATCTGTTTCTGTAAGGCCCTTTTGTAGAGTGTCCACATCATATGAGGATTCAATAATGGCTCCCAGTTTGCAGTCATCTGCGAACTTTGTTAGCCAGAGTCTTTTAGTATTAGCCTGTACTTCAGAGAAGTAGATGCCAAACAAGAGCTGTCCCATGACTGAACCCTGAGGTACTCCACTTGTCACTTGTCTGGAGCTGAATTTGGAGTCAGCTACTTTTACAGTGTGGGTTCTGTCAGTAAGCCAGTTGGCAACCCATCGAGTAATGTAGGGATTAATGTCCAGCTTAGTAAGTCTATCTATGATTCCAGAGTGGGGGATGGTGTCAAAGGCCTTGGCGAAGTCCAGATAGGCTGTGTGGACTGCCTTACCCTCGTCCACTGCTCTAGAGACTGATTCAAAGAAGTCAATCAAGTTCAGGAGACAAGATCGGCCCTTCACAAACCCAAACTTGGTGGGGTCCAGTGTTTGAAGGTTGCCAATGTCTTTGTTTATAAGTTCCATGATAATACATTCCATGGCCTTGCAGATCAGGCTCATCAGACTGATGGGGCGGTAGTTCCCGGGATCCAAGGTGGATCCTCCCTTGTGGAGTGGGATAACTGTAGCTGTGCACCACTCAGTGGGCATGAAGCCTGAGGTGAGGCTATGATTAAACATGACACTTAGGTGAGGTGCCAGTTCATTTTGTAGTTCATGTAATACACAGCCCGAGATGTCATCTGGTCCCATGGATGCTGTATTCCTAGCTTTGGAGAGTGCGTTTTTTACCTGTGTGGCCGTTATTACCAGAATTTGGCAATCTTCCGGTATTGAGATGGGCCATTTAGGGAGTGAGAGGGGGGTGAAGTTGGCACTGAATTGATCTGCCGGGATATTGGCAATATCCTTGGCATCAGTATATTTAATGCCATTCTGTTGTAACTCAGAGCAAATCTGAACATTGCCATTTAGATTCTTGATTCTTGACATAGTTATAGAATGCCTTGTGGTTGCCTTTGGAATTTTTGGCAATTTTATTTTCATAACTAGCTTTGGAGGATTTTATGAGGGATCTCAGCTTCTTACTGAGGCTGGTAAGAGAGTTTTTTGCATCCTGGGATTTTCCTCTTTTCTGCAACCGTTTCTTCCTTTTGTTGTAAAGTTTGTTTATGGCAGAGGACCACCAGATTAGCTTCCTTTTTTTGGAGGAGAACATCTTGGTTCTACTTGGGATGGCACGATTCATGCATAAGTGGATGTGCTCGTACAGTGCCTTAGTGTAGGATTCAGCAGTCAAACTTTCAGTTCCCGTCTGCATGGGTGTCATGAAGTTTGTCACTCCTGACTTGAGTAGCATGAAGTTGGCTTTGGAGAAGTTTTTTATGGAGGTTTCCTTACTGGGAATGTGGATGTTAAGGGTGATTAGCTTATGGTCAGACCTGACCAATGAGGGGGTGACCATAGGTGTGGAGCATCGATTTCCCATGTTGATAATGACCAGGTCTAGGATATTGGAGCCCCTGGTGGGACTATGGATAAGTTGATCCAGGGCATTGGAATTTATGAATTCCAAGAACCGTTGGGCAAAGGTGTTGGTACACAAGTAGTTTTCCCAGTTAATGGCAGGGTAGTCGAAATCACCCAGTATTAGGGTGTTTGGTTGTATCTTAATATTTTCCAGTATGTTTAGAAAGCATTCTACATTAACATCCAGTATGTTTAGAAAGTATTCTACATTAACATTAACTAAAATGTTTCACCAGGAAAAAATAAAAAAAGAAGGAAAAAAAAGCATGCAGTTGTTTATAGGTTCATAGGTGTGAAATGGCCCTGGAGCCTTTACAAGCCTAGCCCATAGAAGTGCCCTGGCATCCTGCCACCTGACGTTAGTTCTCAGTGCCTCTATCAAGTAGAGCCACTGGAGTGATCCCCGGGGTGAACTTTCTATTTCCCATCCACTCATCAAGATTTGTCTTGAAGAGGGCCAGTGAGGTGCTCTGCTTGACATGCATGGGTAGTCTCTGGGTTATGAACCTGTCCCTCCAGCATGTTCTGTTGATTGTGGTAATGAGGTTGAGGTCTCTGGAGCATGTGGTGTGTAGGGATTGGGATTTTTTTAGATGTAGCATATCTAACAGAGCTGGGTCAGACATGGCTTTGTAAGTCAAGCAGAGATCACCTCTTAGTAGACAATATGAGACAGAGAACAGCTGGAGTTTTTTGAGTCTGTCCATGTAGAACATGTGTTTAAGGCCTAGGATCCTCTTCTTGAGGTACTTTTGTGGCTTCTCCAGCTGTTGCAGGTGTCTAGTGAGGTACATGCCAAATGGGGCATTATACTCTATGATTGGTCTGAGGGAAGAGTAGAGAGAAATGATGACCTCTTTCTTCCTGGATGCAAAACCCTTGGTAATGGGATGTGCTACATAGAAGGACTTTCTGACCACAGTGGCAATGTGGTGGTCGAAGGAAAGGTTGCTGTCAACCTGTATCCCCAGATCTCTTATAACTCCTTCAGTGTTCAGTGGGCTTCCATTGATGTGGTAGTTAGTGGGAACTGAGTTTTTCCCAAATGGGATGACAACGCATTTTTTGGTATTAAACTTAGCATCATGGTTCCGACACCAGTCATTGGTTTCAGTGAGGCCTTTCTGTAGGATGTCTGCATCACTTGGGGAGTTAATAATGGCTCCCAGCTTGCAGTCGTCTGCGAACTTGGTCAGCCAGAGTCCCTCCATGTTGGCCTGGACTTCTGAGAAATAGATGCCAAACAGGATAGGACCTAGGACAGAACCCTGTGGGACTCCACTCGTGACTGGTTGGCAGTCTGACTTGGAGTCCGCTACTTTCACACTGTGGGTTCTATCTGTGAGCCAATTTGCAACCCACCTATTGATATAAGGGGCGAGGCCTAGTTTGGTGAGTTTATCAATAATGCCTGAGTGAGGAATGGTATCAAAGGCCTTGGTCAGATTGAGGTAGGCTGTATGAACTGCCTTACCCTCATCCACAGGTCTGGTATCTGACTCAAAGAAGTCAAACAGTTTGAGCAGGCATGATCTACCTTTCACAAAATCAAATTGCGTGGGATCTAGAGTTTGGAGATTCCCTATATCCTTGTTAATTAGGTCCATGATGATGTGCTCCATAGCCTTACATATCAGACTTGTCAGGCTAATGGGGCAATAATTTCCAGGGTCTGTAGTTGCTCCTCCTTTATGGAAAGGGATAACTTTAGCAGTGCACCATTCGGTAGGGACAAATCCTGAGGTGAGGCTGTGAGTGAACAGGGCACACAGATGTGGTGCCAGTTCACTTTGTAATTAATGTAGAATACAGCCAGGAATATTGTCGGGTCCCATGGAATCTGTATTCTTGGCCTTGGACAATGCAGTTGTAACCTGTGCTTCAGTAATGCTGGGTGCCTAACATTCTTCCGGTATTGAGATTGGTCCTTTTGGGGGGAGAGAGGGATAAAGTTGGCACTGAATCTGTCAGCCAGTATGTTGGCAATATCTGTTGGCTCAGCATAGGAGGTACCAGTGTACAGTAACTCAGAGCAACTCTGGGTATTGCCCTGGAGATTCTTGATGTAACTATAGAAGGCTTTATGGTTGTTTTTAGTGTCTGCCACAATTCTGCCCTTATAGCTGACTTTGGAGGTTTTGATGAGGGATGTCAACTTTTTTTGAGGCTAATAAGGGAATGTTTCCAGTCTTGGGACTTCACCTTTTTCTGCAACAGTTTCTTCCTTCTGTTGTAGAGTTTATTAATGGCAGGAAATCACCAGATTGGCTTCCTTTTTTTGGAGGAGAGCTTCTTGGTTCTATTGGGTATGGCTAGTTCCATGCATTTATGTACTTGTTTGTACAGTGCATTGGTGTATGATTTGGCAGTCATGCATCTATTTTCCATTGGGATGGGTACTGTGAAGTTAGCCACCTCTGTTTTTAGGAGTCCAAAGTCAGCTTTGGAAAGTTTCTAAGGGTGGATATCTTTGTGTGTGTGGGGGGAGGGGGTTGAGATGTGGATTTCCATGATGATTAGTTTGTGGTCGGATCTAACCAGGGAGGGATTGACTATTGGTGTAGAGCAATGGTTGCCCATGTAGTAATAACCTGGTCAAGGATGTTGCTTCCTCTAGTGAGGGTAAGAATGAGCTGGTCCATGGCATTGGAACTGATGAATTTCAGGAAGCGTTGGGTCAGTGCATTGGTGCATGAGTAGTTTTCCCAGTTGATGGAGGGGTAGTTGAAGTCACCTAGAATGAGAGTATTGGGTTGGATCGTAATAATTTCCAGGGTGCTTAGGAATCTGGAGTGAGAGTCTTGGGACATGACTATGACCTGAATCACCATCTTACTTAATATTAGTTGTACCTGAAGTATCTCAGATGCGTTATGCTAGGCTACTAGTCTGGAGGTGTGCATATCCTTTATGAATATAGAAATACCACCACCTTTGGAGCTTTGGTCCATGTTCTGAATCACTTTTGTTTTTCTCACATTTCATTATCCTTGGTTTGTTTGTGCATTGTTTTATTTTTGCAAAATCACTGATGTGTATTTTTAGTCCCCCACCCATGCTAATTTATTTTTTTATTTTTCTGGATATTTTAACTATTTAAAACTAAGTATTATTAAGTTCAAACAATAATGGTAGAACAATGGAAAATCTAAAAGCACAATAGTTATAAAAGAAAGTAAATAATAATTGACATAAAATAGTAAATATAGCAGAAGCTGCAATGGTTATAATTAACTTAAAACCACATTTAACATTTCTCTATAGCTGTAAGAATCAAATATAATGTGGTCAGTGGAGTAGGTAATGTACAAACATAGCTCTCAGCTATTCTTTGTTTTATCTCAAAAGTTTTCCTGTGCCTCTCCAAAAATTTGTGATGAGTAACAGAAAGGAAAAATTTCAATAAGATACTAATATCAGGCATTATATAGACTTCTTATTACTTAGAAAATGCATGCTAATAGAAATCCTCTTATTTTATTGACTTTTTCACAAAGGTAATAAATGTTTAACATACATTTTCTGTGCTGAATGTTGCAGACATTGATTATGCACTGCAACCATATAGCAGAAGGTAAAGACAAACACACAGACAGAGAAACAGACAGAGCAAACAGTATGAGTTAGCAGAGACCATAACCATACAAGCTGAGACCAAACTTATTTCTGAAAGATCATTACCCTAGTAGTGGATGAAGCTTGATCTCTTGAGGTTTGAGTGCCAGAGCCTCAACTCATCAATGATCTGAGTTCTTCCATAGGAAATCACTTTCAGTAAGTTTTGTTGAAAGTGATTCCCTTTTTGAGGGAATTTCCAGCTTTTTTCAAGTAACATTGACCATGGAGTTGGTATATATAAGTTCAAGGGGTGTGTGAGGCTTGCCTCCATATTGAGGATGCTGAAGGTGCTTGTCCCCTGCAAAAACACTTTAAAAATTGTTTTGGCAAGATGATTTCACCAAATGCAGTTCAGAGATTCACATCCTTGGTGCATTTGCTTTCATCTACTCATAGTGGAAACCTGAATGATATAGGACCAAATTCAGAAAAGTTACCACAAGGTGTGCACTGTATGGCAGTAATTTCCATTTCAGAGACAGCCCTTACCATGATGCTTTAGGACAAAGATGCATAGCACCACAGTAGACTCTCTCTCTGTGGCTCTGTTAAATGCTAATGAGGCATTCTGGGAAGTAGTCTATGCTAATTAACTTTGCCTGTGGTAATGTGTATGTACAGCCACTCATGATAATGAGCACGACCTAAAGCTTATGTTCACCCTTTGCATTAGAGATAAGTGCTGCAAAGTTTATCTAGTGTCCAGTTTGATTCTCAGATCTTCTGACCCCCTCAACTATAAGCAAAGCACAGCAATTTTCCACTATCAGCATGTATCAGTCATAACAGTTAAGACCTTGTGCCTATGGCAGCTACCCCCTTCAACCTGCCCTGGCTATGTCTTTGCTGGTCAAATCTTGCCATCAGTATAAGGGTGATCCATATCTACCCTTAATCCTACTGTAGATTAATGTGTGTGCATCTCTTTAAGAAGCTATTCAAGGACTTGCACAAGTGTATAAATACTGAATATGTGTGAGCCTGACTGCCATTTTGTAGTAAGCTGTTGAGATGTAAACATGTATGCATGTAAGGTCTGTCTGTTAATCAGATAATTTATACTTTATGATGCTGCTATGCATCCTGATGTGTTTCAATGTAATAAAGCATCTAAATGAACTACCATGCCTACTTGTTATCTGTATTTAGAGGGATAAGTGACATGGTGTCAGAAGTGGGATGGCAAAAAAAACTTGTTGCCAGAAAAAGCTCCAGTTTCTCCAGTTTGAATCTGAGATGCATCCAGTTAGTGTTGGAGGTATATACAGGAGTGCATCATCCCTACTGCATGAATAATTCACAAAGCAGATCAGAAAAGAATTTCAGATATTAAAACTTTCTTAGATAATTTCTTATTCACAAAATATGAAACAAAGCAAACAGAACACTAAACGATGTTTAAATAAATCAAAATGTCTGATATTGATAGAAATATTCAAATTACTACAGAAAATGTTTGAAATAAAGCCTGAATTGTATAAAACAAATAAAATAAAAGGAAACAACTGCAATTTTCACTAAACATGTATTTTTCATATTAATTAAGGCTATCCAAGTTACCAGAAGTGTATGAAGTGTTTGCATGTTTGTGCAGTATTACAGTACAGTTATTTTGCAAAATACAGCCATTTCAAAGCATATTTTGTAGTGTACAGTATTTCAAAGCATTTATTGTGCATTTGAATGTTATTATGAGTTCTCTCACAGCACAGTTTGTTCATGCATAATTACAAGGGCCATATTTTCAGAATGTTTGTGCATACTTTGTTGGCATGGCAGATGGATTTCGAAAATCTAGTGCAGTTGTGTTTGGTAATAATATTGCAAAGAACTGGAAAGTGTTTCAGCAAGAGTGCAACACTTTCATACAAGCTGCATTTTCTGATAAAGATAACCATACAAAGTCATTTATTTTGCTTAATTTAGCTGGATCAGAAGCCATTGAAAGGGAGTGTTTCTTTGTGTATGCACTTGCTATCTTTGCAGGAGAGGGGAGAAGCTGTTATATTATTGTACCGGCTGAGTCAAAGGAGGACCTTGAGGGCTTAAGACATAATTTCGATAAATGTGTAAGCCCCAGACAAAGATTACAATGGAAATGCACTTATTTTACACAACAGATTAAAAGCCTGGTGATTGGTTAAACGTTTGCATCCTATATAACTGATTTAAGAAAAAAAGCTAAAATTTGCAGATTTAGTGATTTAAGGGATGAGTTGATAAAAGACACGTGTGTGGTATTAAAGATGATGGTGTAAGAAAGATTTTGCTTCATGACAGTGATTTAACTTTGAATAAGGCCATTGAGATATGTCAGGTATACTAGCTCACAGAAAAGCACACAAATATGCTTATAAATGAGAAAGGCATGTTACCAGTAACTTCTAAGGCTCACATTAATAGCATGCAGACATGGTTAAACAAAACATATCCAGATTCATGACAGCAACTGTAGCCCCTGCAGCATTCACTGGTAAACCCCAGAGCTTTCTAGCAAGTTCCAGAGTTCACACAGCCTCAATTTAGCATAAGAGTGAGTCAGCAAAGTCCAAGCAAGGGTCTCAACCAAATTTCATTGCTTGCTGTCACGATTGTGGTGGAGATCATGAATCTAAAAGGGAAATGTGCCTGACTTTTGGCCAACAATGCCACAAATGTAATACATGGAATCATTTCAAAAGGTTTTGTAAATCAAAAGGCACACATTATTTTAGTAAAAGGGAACATTTCAAGAAACAATTTGATCAATTAGAAAGCTGTGACACAGGGTCACGTGCTTTTTATGTTGATGGTGTGTCAGTGCTTAGTGAAACAATCAATGCAGTTGATTTATGGGCCAAGAATGAAGTATTGTATACTGTTCAAATAAATAGCAAAGGCACAGAACTCAAAGTTGATACTGGCTCAAGGTGCAGTGTTATGTCAGCAGAACCATTTGTTAGAGTATGTGCTGGTGAAAGGCTTGATTTGGCAAAGTGTGCAAAGTTTGTTTGTTGCTTATGGTTGTGAAGATATTCAAACCAAAGGCTCAGTAATGCTTTCATGTTACTCTGTTGAGAGAAGCTGCGATGTGTTATTTTATGTGGTCAAGAGGCATGTCCAGTCATTATTAGGGCTCACAGACAGTTTGAAAATGGGACTGCTTTCATTTAATGAGGAAGTCCACTATGTCAGCTTACATGACCACTATTCTAATTGTTGACAGTCTGTTTTCCCACCTATGCTAATCTTTTTGAAGACAAACTAGGCAAGCTTCCAATTGTGTACTCCATGAAGTTAGATGCAGATGTCAGTCCAGTTGTCAGGCCAGCTCAGAAAGTTCCAATAGCTATGCAGAACAGAGTCAAAGCCAAACTAGACAAAATGGTGCAACAAGGTGTGATTTGTCCAGTTGGTTTGTCTAACCCTACTGAATGGGTATCTTCCATGATGGTGGCTCAAAAGAAAAGCTCAGATAACATCAGGATATGTATGGGTCCACAAGAGTTGAACAAGGCATGAAAAGACCTCATCATCCTATGTGTACAGTCAAAGAAGTCCCTGCTCTTATGCCAAATGCCATTGTTTTTATTTCTGTCTTAGATGCAAAGAGTTCATTTTGACAAAGTTTGCTTGACACAAAATCCTCATTGCTAACCACTTTCAGTACTCGTCTGAAAGGTACAGAGTTTTGAGAATACCATTTGGGATAAATTCTGCAAGTTAAGTCTTTCAGTGTGCAATGGAGCAATTATTTTCTGGGTATCCTTGTGCTATTATAGTAGACAACAAACTAGTAGGAGGTAGCAGTAAAGCAGAGCATAGCAGAAACCTCAGAAAAGTTCTGGAAAGAGCACATCAAGTGAGTCTTAAACTCAATCTACAGAAAGGCAAATTCAAGCTATGATAAGTCCATTATGTTGGTCATTTATTTATCAGTTCAGGCTTATGACCAGAGCCTTCCAAGTAAACACCCATTCTTGAGATGCCAGCTCCAGAGAATGTTCAAGCCCTGCAAAGTTTTCTTTGCATGGTTACCTGCCTAGGCAAGTTCATTCCAGACTTGAGTCAAATATCAGCACCACTCAGAGAGCTAACACATAAAGATGTATCCTGGTCATGGTTAGAACAATACCAGAGAGCATTTGATGTCCTGAAACAGAGAATTGTCAGTCCACTTACTCTCAGATACTATGACGTCCAAAAGCCAGTTACTCTTTCATTTGATGCTTCAAGATTTGGTTTTGGTGCAGTCATTTTACAAGAGGGTCAACCTGTTTCCTATGCATCTAGAACTCTCACCCAAACTGAAATGCACTATGCTCAGATAGAGGAAAAAACTTTTGGCAATTGTGTTTGCATGTTCCAAGTTCAATAATTATGTTTATGGTAACCCTATCCAGATCACAACAGAACACCAACTTGCAGTCACTATTTTGAGAAAGCTTATGCATTCAGCCCCAGCCAGATTGCAAATCATGACATTGATATTGCAAAAGTATCATTTCAATCCTGTCTGCAAGAAAGGCAAACTTCTTTATCTTGCTGATATTATCCAGATCACCCACAAGTAGCACGGAAGAGCATGACAATGAGAAACTTGATTTTGAAGTCATGGAAGTGAAACATTTTTCTTCCACACATCGTGATGAGCTAAGAGATCATAAAACCACAGATACAGATTTACAGAAGCTCAACAACTTCAGAAAAGTAGGATGGCCATCAAAACAATCCAGTTTAGCTCAAGATGTGCACCTTTATTTTCCATACAGACATGAGATTTTGTCAGACAATGGTATCATCATAAAAGGTCTGAAGGTTATTGTTCCAAAGGGTTTGCAACAAGAGTACATTACTATCTTACACTGAGGTCACCCAGGAGAAGACTCAACCAAAAGAAGGGCAAGAGGATTAGTATTTTGGCCATCTATGTCACAAAATATCGAGAGAGTACTTTCATCTTGTTCTGTGTGTAATAGTACAAAGCCACATCAAAAGAAAGAATCACTTCAACTGAACCAGATTCCTAAACTACCCTGGTTGACAGTAGCCACTGACATTTTACAAGTGGAATAGTCAACATTACTCGGTGTTATTAGACTCGTTTTCTAATTGGTTTGAGATTGACCTACTTCCCAGTCTACCATCCAGTACTGTCATTACTAAGATGAAGGACCATTTTGAAGTCCATGGTAGTCCACACAAAGTTATTTCTGACAATGTCATGCAGTTTACAAGCCAACAGTTCATAGGTTCATAGGTTCATAGGTCGGTACTAGGCTACTGGCCCTAGGGCCTATACAAGCCTAGCCAAAAAGTACCCTGGCTTTCAGCGCCCAAGAAAATTATTTTCCTGTGCCCCTGTCAAGCTGAGCCACAGAGGTGATCCACAGGGTGAATTTCCTATTTCCCATCCAATCATCAAGATTTTTCTTGAAGAGTGCTAATAAGGAACTTTGTTTGATATAGATAGGCAGTTTGTTCCAGAGTATGGGAAGTCTCTGGGACAGGAATCTATCCCTCCAGCATGTTCTGTTTATTGTGGTGACAAGGTTTAGTTCTCTAGAGCGTGTAGCTCAGAGGGATTGGGATTTCTTTAAGTGGAGCATGTCCAACAGCTCTGGGTTTGACATAGCTTTGTATGTTAGGCAGAGATCGCCTCTGAGTAGGCAATATGCTATGGAGTAAAGATGGAGTTTTATGAGACGGTCTGTGTAGGGCATCTGTTTGAGGCTGGTAATCCTCTTTGTGAGGTATTTCTGCAGCCTTTCCAGTTGTTGTAGTTGTCTTGTGAGGTACATACCAAAATGGGCATTGTACTGTATAATGGGTCTAATGAGTGATGAGTAGAGGGGAACAATGACCTCTTTTTTTCCTGGATGAGAAACCTTTTGTTATGAGGTATGCCACTTAGAAGGATTTCCTGACTACTGTGGCGATGTGATTATCAAAGGAGAGACTACTGTCTACCTGTGTCCCAAGGTCTCTTATCACACTTTTGGTGTTAAGTAGACTACCACCTATGTGGTAGCTCATGGGTACCGAGTTTTTGCCAAAGGGGATGACAATGCACTTTTTGGCATTGAGTTTGAGGCCACGGCTTTGACATCAGGCATCTGCCTTAGTGAGGTCCTTTTGTAGGATGTCCACATCGTTAGGAGTTTCAATTATGGATCCTAGTTTGCAGTCATCTGCGAACTTTATTAGCCAAAGACCTTCTGTGTTAGCCTGTACTTCAGAAAAGTAGATACCAAGCAGGAGAGGACACAGGACTGAACCTTGTGGTACTCCACTAATCACTGGTCTGAAGTCAGATTTGGAGTCTGCTACTTTCACAGTGTGGGTTCTGTTAGTGAGCCAGTTGGCAACCCATCTTGTGACATAGGGATTTATACCTAGTTTAGTGAGTTTATCTAGAATTCCGGAGTGGGGGATGGTGTCATAAGCCTTGGCAAAATCTAGATAGGCTGTGTGAACCACCTTACCCTCATCTACGGCTTTGGTGACTGCTTCAAAGAAGTCAATCAGGTTGAAGAGACATGATCTGCCTTTTACAAACCTGAACTGTGTGGGGTCTAGAGTTTGGAGATTACCAATGTCTTTGTTTATAGGTTCCATGATGATACATTCCATGGCATTGCAGATCAGGCTCATTAGGCTAATGGGGCGGAAGTTCCTGGGGTCCGTGGTGGCTCCCCCTTTGTGGAGTGGGATAACCATTGCTGTGCGCCATTCAGTGGGCACAAAGCCTGAGGTGAGGCTATGACAGAACATGGTGCTGAGGTGGGGTGCCAGTTCATTCTGTAGTTCATGTAGAACACAGCCTGGGAGGTTGTCAGGTCCCATGGATGCTGTGTTCTTGGCTTTGGAGAGTGTGGTTTTTACCTGTGCAGCTGTGATTACAAGAACTTTGCATTCTTCCAGTATAGAGATGGGCCCTTTGGGGGGGGGTAAACTTAGCACTAAACCTATCTGCCAGGATGCTGGTAATATCAGTTGGTTCTGTATATTTAGTGCCATTGTGCTGTAACTCAGAGCAGATCTGAGTGTTGCCATTGAGATTCTTGACATATGTATAAAATGCTTTGTGGTTGTATTTAGAATCAGTGACGATTTTGTTTTCATAACTAGCTTTGGGGGATTTTATGAGGGATCTCAGTTTCTTACTGAGGCTGACCAGGGAGTTCTTCCAGTCATGGGATTTTACTCTTTTTTGCAACAGTTTCTTTCTTCTGTTGTAGAGTTTTTTTATGGCAAGGGATCACCAGATTGGCTTCCTTTTTTTGGAGGATAGCATCTTGGTTCTGTTAGGGATAGCACAATCCATGCACTCGTGTAAGTGCTTATAAAGTGCATTTGTGTAGGATTCAGCAGTCATACCTCTATTGTCTGTCTGCATGGGTGTCATGAAGTTTGCCTCTTCTGTCTTAAGAAGCATGAAGTTGGCTTTGGAGATATTTTTACAGTGGTTTCCCTAATGGGGGGTGGGGGCAGGATGTGGATGTCTAGGCTGATTAGCTTGTGGTCAGATCTGACCAATAAGAAACTGGTCATCCATGTTGGTAATGGCCAGGTCTAGGATATTGTTTCCCCTGGTGGGGTTGTGGATAAGTTGATCTAAGGCGTTGGAATTTATGAATTTCAGAAAACGTTGAGTAGAAGAGTTTGTACATTAGTAGTTTACCCAGTTAATGGTGGGGTAATTGAAATTGCCCATTATTAGGGTGTCGGGTTGTACCCTAATATTTTCCAATGTATCAAGAAATGAGGAGTAGGAATCCTGGGACATGGTGGGGGATCTGTAGCAAGTTACAATTTGGATTGTGGTCTTGCTCAGAGTTAGTTGCACTTGGATAATTTTGGATGCATTATGTTGAGCAACTAGCCTGGAGGTGTGGATATCCTTAATGAATATGGACACACCTCCACCTTTAGTGCTTTGGTACCGGTTAGGTGGCTGAAAGGTGTGGTATGAATTATAGCCTGCTAATGCAGGGGTGCTCTCTGGAGCCTTGAACCAGGTCTCTGTCACTGCACAGATGTTGATGTTCTCTATTTTAAGGAGTGCCTCGAGTGAATGCATTTTGAGGTTAAAAAAATTTGCCAAAGAGTGGGACTTTATTCATGTCATGAGTAGCCCAGAGTATCTGCAGTCAAATGGTTTGGCAGAGCATGCAGTTCAAAGTGCAAAACATTTACTAGAGAAGTCAAAATGAGACAACAGTGATGTTTTCCTGAATCTCTTAAATCTTAGAAACATTCCTTGTGATAAACATCTTGGTTCACCTACTCAGAGACTTATGTCGAGACAAACCAGAAACACATTACCAATCTGCTAGTTGTTGCTTCCATGTGTCAAGAAAAACAGGTCAGTGAAAACCAATCTGTTGAAGAAGAATTTAACTTAGAAGTCTTATTATGATAAGACCAGCAAACTGCTCAATCCATTACGAAAGGGAGAAGTGGTAAGGATGCAAATGTCCAAAGGTTATGATTGGACTGGAGTTGTGAAGAATATTTGCCCAGAGCTGAGATGATACATTGTGGAATCACAAAGAGTAGAGTTTAGGTGGAATCAGAAACATTTGATACTGGTGTTCGTGCCTACACCACAGCACCTAGCCTATGAGAAAGATTCTTTATCTCAGAGTGAGTTGTCCAGTGTCCCAGGTCCAGAAGAAGTTCCAGAGAATATTCTCATTCCTATGATGAATCTTGTAGTTCCTATTACAAGTTGTTCATTGAAGACTGTCCCTGTTGCTAAACCCAGTTCAGATTGTTATGTTACAAGATCTGGTCGCATCTCCAGACCATGTTATAGATACACGGCAACTTGGACTTGAACATTGTGTTTGTTTCTAATGTCTGTATTAATGCATGTCTAACTGCAATGTCATTTTCATTTAAGGGCAATCTTTTTAAGAGGGAGGATGTAGCTCAATGTGTGTGTGTATCTCTTTAAGAAGGTATCCATGGGCTTGCACAAGTGTATAAATGCTGAGCAAATGCGAGCCTGACTGCCATTTTGTAGCTAGCTATTCAAATGTAAGCATGTGTGTATGTAAGGTCTGTCTGTTAATCATCTAATTTATATTTTATGATGCTGCTATCAATCCTGATGTGTTTCAATACAATAAAGCACCTAAATGAACTACCCCACCTACATGTTATATGTATTTAGGGAGAAGAGTGACACCTACTATCTTTAGAGATTACTTAGAGGCAAATCTACTGTATCTACCTGATGACCTGTTGTGATATAAGAACACTTCTCCCCTTGATGGCCCTGTAGCATACAGCATGGATTTCACAGACAGCTTCTATTCATACCTCGATGTTTATATAGACAAATGAGCCCCAGTCTTATATAAATGCAATACTAAGTTTAGAAACTAACTATGATGTGGGAATGCTAGCATCAACAAACTGTATAACAGAAGAAAGAATCTCATTGTCCAAAGTAATACACTGAATGACTCAAGTTCTAAAAGCAAACTTAAGAGGCAAAACAAAAAGCTGATAAACAAAATTAAAATCCTCCAAGGATAAGTATGATCTGCTAATTGTCACCTCTATAAAGAACAGCCACGAAGCATTTCACATCTATGTTAGCAATCTTAGAAGCCATACCGAGTACTGCACTGAACAGATTTATAAGAATAATGGATGCTAATCCCTTGAGGATACAGCTAGCATACCAGCAGACAAATTAACTCAACATTTAACCCTGTTGCTCCCAAACATACCACCACATGCCTTCATGTCTGCACCTCTCCCTCAGATTCCCTTATATCAGGTCATTAGTGCACTGTCCACGGCCAGGAACTTTAGTTCCAGGGGTCCAGACATTGTGTCAGGCTGCTTTTTTTCAGCACCAAGTATAGCCTTACTGACTCACTACTAAATCTGCTTAAGCTCAGCCCCTTGGTTAAGTGCCAGAGGCATGGAGTCCAATAAGACTAACCAGCCTTACTTGCAAAGCAATGGAGCACTTCATTTTGGAACTTATAAACACTGACATTGTCGACAAGTAGTCCCTAGACTTGAACCAACCTGGGTTTGTAAAAGGTATATCCTGCCAGACTTAGTAGACATGGTTGAAAAAAGACACTGGTGCTTTGGATGAAGACAAATCAGTGTAAATCACTTATATAGACCTAGCAAAGGTCGTTGACACCATCCTGCATTCTGGAATTATTGACAGACTAATCAAACTAAACGTGAACCTATATGTAACCTGTTGGATAGCAAATTGGCTCACTAATAGAACCTAATCTGCCACTATAGTGTTTGTGTTCTTATTTAAAAGGCCTACTGCTAATGGAACTCCCAAGGGATCTATTCTGGGGACACTTTTATTCAGTTTTTACTTCTTTGATGTCAAAGCTGACATCATGTCTCCATGGCTGACTAAGTTTATAGCTGATTGCAAAGTGGGAGCTATCATAAGTTCTGCAGTGGATTACCAAATTCTCCAAGATGGCCTAACACAAACAGTAGCAGGACCATGGCCTAATTTTAAATAACAAGAAATGTAGTATTGTATCCTTTGAGCTGCATGAATACCCATGCACCTACAACATAGATGGCACCCCCTTAAAACTAACACAGTCATTAGAGACGTGGGTACTTTTGTTAACAATGAACTTTCCTTTGACCACTATGCATCTACTGTTCTCAGGACTTACTTTTATCTAGCTAAGTTGATCATTAGAGGTGTATTTTCTAGAGCAAAGGAAGTTACTCTCTGTCTTCTATTCCTTCACCCTTATCAGATGCATACTAGAATATAATGCCCCTTCTGGTATGTAACATAGAAAATCAAGGGAATGGCATTCATATAATATGCAGACCACATTAAGGTGCGGTCTCTATTATCATTTTAATGCAGGCTCTTAAGATGTAACCTCTGCCTTGCCTACAAAACCACAATTGACATGGACCTCCTAAACATTCGAAAAATAAAGAACATCCACTAAAAAGAATTAAACCTCCACCATTACATAAGCACAACATGTTGGTGGGAGAGATAACTCTCTCAAAGGATTCCTCTTTTTTGGAACAGATGCTCACTTTATGTTAAGCGAAATTGCTCATTGACTCTTTTCAAACACAACCTAGACGAGTGGATAGAGACCAATATATTCATCCCTGATTTGGCTCTTCTATCCATCATAGAAAGGGAAGTAAATAATGAAATTGCTCAAAATAAAAAGTATAACTTAGTGTGACTTTATAGGCAATGTTACACATGATTTATCCAGTTAAAAGCCTAGTATGAGCCTATGAGCCCATATTGGGAACATGTATCTTAATTCACAGCCTTACAGTTCCATCAATGTGCTTTCTCTAGAAGTCTGCTCAATTTTGTTTTTTTTTTTTAAGATTTTTATAATTTTAATCTTCTTCATTTAATCACAGAAGAACACATTTTAAAAACAGATTACTGAGCATTTTAATTCAAAAGCAGGAACTATTCATGTATCAAAAAATAAATTAATTATTGCAGTGTGACAACAGGAAATTCACTTTCTAGAGCACATACACAAATGCCAAGAACCATGAACATTTACAATCTGCTGCTGTCACTTCTATAATGATTTGTTTTCTGCCAATCTGTTGTGCTGACTAATGCTTTGGAAATGAGTTGAGGTGCTCCAATGCACTTTGTACCACCTTATCTACCTTCTCCTTCTTCCCAGCTAGAAGTTATTTATGTATTTAATATAAATATAAATATAAATATAAATATAAAACAAGAAACTTCCTCACAGAACAGACAAGCAGTGGCGCTTTTATATTGCTACACCATCAGCTTCATCAGACAATTTAATATGGGTCAGCCAATAAACAATTGTCTTAAATTAATCAATTAACTTATTATTTAATCAAGTAATCATTTAACATTTAATTTAATGTATTCCAGCATATATCATTGAAAACATTTCTATTCACAATAAATACTAAAATATATAAATATAAATATATGTATGTATAAATGAATAAATATAATAAATATAAATCTAAACTTCATAAATTAAGATTAAATAAATTTATAAAATGAAATGCTTAAAACAATTATGTAAACACAGTAATATTACTATATATATAAATAAGAGATAAACACTAAACAAATAATATATATAAATATATCCCTCTACAATTTAAGACACTCTATCAGTGTGATTATACATAATGTTTGTAGAATTAACTGCCTGATGTTATTTATGTATTTATTTATTCACCCTTTGTTGATCGGGCTAGTTCCATAAAAAAATGGACAAACCCAGCAAACAGCTGCACTAAATCACCAAAGCAACCAGCCTGGCTGCAAACACCAGGATGACCAAAAATACACATATAAAGTTTTATTGATTAAGCGCTTTCATCTCCTACACCAGAGACTTCAACAGGGTAACAAAATCCGTTGAAAGTTCCTCATAAAAGAACTAAAACCAACCCTATTGGTAGTAAAAACTTGTCATAATAAATTACCATTCCAGTCTTAAAAAGGGACATAAAGATAAATACACAGTAAGACAAGGTAGGTTACATAGGGAAACAGCAAAGTAAAATGAATTAAAATAGACAAGATAAAGATGTAAAATAACACAAATAAAAACATTTGGGCTGAATGTGTTCCCCCCAAATAAATAAATTTGAAAAAATATACATGTGAAAGAACATATGTATAACTATTAAAAGGTAAAACATATAAAACAATGTTTAACATATTTTCAAAACTCTGTTTTCAACTTGAGGGCTGGAATAATGGGCAAATAATCATTTAACCCTGGTGGTGCCCCTGCATGTAAACGCAATTGCCACCTCAGCTCACAATATTCCAATGTTAACCCCCACTACTACCAATAGAGTTGGTTTTAGTTCTATTTACTAGGAATTGTCAATGGATTTTATTATTCTGATGAAGTCTCTGGTGTAGGAGATGAAAGTGCTTAATCAATTAAACTTGATATGTATATTTTTGGTTGTCCTGGCATTTGCAGCCAGTCTGGTTGCTTTGGTGATCAGGTTAGTTCCACCGAGGCCCCTTTTCAGGGGAAACACAAGATAGTACTTCTATTAATGTAGGGAATTTGGCCACGGAATCTTAGAAATTCCCCTATTCTGTCTGATAGTTGTTATGACATTTTGCATATCCAGTAACAAAAGGCCAACAACTCTCGGAATATTCATAAACTCCAAAAATACAGATGAATTCCTTGCGGTGAAGCTAATAAGACAATAAGTATCAACAAAGAGAATCCAGTTGTATTCAACCAAATTTTTAATTCAAATGTAGATAATATAAGATTAGATGAGTGCTTTTGTTCCTGACATTAGGGGCTTTATCAGAACAAATAATCTAAAATACAGACATCATACTAAACATTTAAATGTAAAACCACACCTCCAAAAAGGTTAAAACCAATAAGATCATATTACTAATTCAATACAATTTTAAGGATTAGAATTTTTAAAGAGGCAAACCACATTTTTTTTGATGATTACACTTCCAGTCTCTTAAGTTTTAATACCGCAGCAATGGAACAGGCATCATTCAAACCTGGAGAAAGTGTGGCATCCAGTAATAATTGCCACTTTAATTCATTTTTATTTAGGTGCTCACTGAATAAATAAGCCCCATGATCAAAAATTACCTGTTCAACAATAGTAAACTTGAAAAAGTGCATTGGAAATTGTGCAATGTGCCTATATAAGGCATTTGCATTCTTGCATTTTTAATGTTAAGTAAGTGTTCATAAATTCTCTCTTTTAATCTACTAGAGGTTTTGTCCACATAAAATGCTGAGCATGTGTTACAACAGGCCAGATAGATGACCTGTTTAGAATCGCATGAAAATGCCCTTTTATATAATAGGTGCTACCTCTGACCATAACTTGCTTTCATACTAATATGTTGAGGCACTGTGAGCAGCTATCACATTTTATCATGCCTTTTTTTTTCCAACTGTGCAAAATAGCATTCTGCTCCAGTAATTTTTAAAAGACATATCCTTTCTATAAACAACATATGGTATATCTCCAATTTTATTAAGAAGATCTTAATCAGAGGGAAAAAATATCCAATTCTTTTTAAAGCAATTAAAAATGCCCTTACTGTCCAAATTGTAAGTAGTAATAAAGCACTTGTGCAGCTGATTCAACAGGTTCCCTACACTGCTCTTGGCTGTAACAATTAAGATTATTTCTTCTGATAAAGGCCCTAATATCAGGAATACAAGCACTTAACTAATTTTATATTATCTACATTTGAATTAAAAATTTGGTTGAACACAATTGGATTCTTTTTGTTGCTACCCATTGTCCTATTGGCTTCACGGCACGGAATTCATCTGTGTTTTTGGATTTTGCACATCTACCTTAGTTACCACCAACTCAAGGAGAAGGGATCCCATTAAGTGTCTCATCTGATGGACATATCATCTCATCAGTACAATCAAATAGGCAGTCATCTTCTAGAAAAATCTGCTCATATTAGGTGGCTCCATTCTCGATGCATAACTGCAATGCAACAACACATTTCATGAATGCTTAGCAGCTCAAGAATTATTCCAGCTGATTTCTGAAACAATCAGACACCACTTTAATTCAAGAAATCATTCTATCTTCATAATTGATAGCATTTCTACCCATGCTGTACCTTTCTTTAACAGATCACTCCCCCTTTATTTTTTACATTGACAATTCTCTTATCATTCCCTTCTCAAAACTGCCTTTAGACCAAAGTCTCAGCTAAACTTTGATAGCCATTGCAACTCCCTCCTCTCTATTAATTGAAGTCAAATCCCTACCTGCCAAGATGCCAACAAAGCAGCTGAATTTCTTACTTCACCAGTACATAACATCATATTCCCATTAATAATTCATATACCAAACATCTCTCAAAATAAATCAGTGACTAAATAATTGAAAGTTCTTCTAAAACAATGGTATAAAATGTAATCCCTTTAGAAAAACACACTCTAATAGGTAGAAAGAAAAATTTGTTTTACTTCACAACCTTGCTAAAATGTATGCATAGACATTAAATTATGAAAATAATCAAGCAGCCTTTTCAAGCAGCCAGAACAATTCTGGTCTCAAGAGAATCAATTTATTGTAAGATCCAAGCAATCTTCACAACACCTGTAAATCTCTACCATGACAAGCCAAGACCAAATCACAGCATATGACTTTATAAAGGAATTCAGCAACCTAAACTCTCCTCCTCCAACCTTAATCTTCTCAGCCATTCCCTTTCCAGCTGACTACACCCCTACATTCTATTTGAAAACAGCTCTAGGCAAATAAATGCACTGTTTCACAAAATTCACCTTCTATGTGTCTCTTGAGACACACAGATGTCCCACTCACCAGGCTGTATAAGGAGAAGGTCACAGCCAACTGTTTATCAGGTGCCAGGATCTGCCATATCACACATGCACTCAAGTCTCTCAAAAACAGGTACTGTTATGACAGTGTCATAGTCCATGTTGGCATGAATGACTTAAGATGTACCTCTCTGGACTATATGAACAGACACATGACTGAGCTCTCAGACTATGTGTCTCAGTTAGGTATGTCCCTCGCCCTAAGCAGCATTTTACCTTCACCTAGGATGATGCCTCAATACAAACAGAAAATGATTGACTTTAATAATTGGCTTACTTTCTGGTGTCATTCTAAGGGGATACAGTATCTGTCAGCCTGGGATGACATTATCGATAGACAATGATGGTTTGCCAGAGATGGTCTTCATCTGTCACCCCTGGGATTTCAGCTACTGCCTAAGGCTTTTGACACCCCCATAGTGCCTTTTTAGGCAGTGTCTCAAGGTCAAAATTCCTAATGTAAAAACACCATCTAAAAACAACCTCAGGATTATGCTGCTAAACGCTAGGGACTTAACATGAAACTGCACTCACTGGAAGCAGTCCTCACTGTGGAAGACTTAGACATTTGTGCAGTCACAGAGACCTGGTTCTAGGCTGTGGAGAACACCCCAAATATACCGGGCTACACCTCCTTCCACAAGTTCAGACCACAAACTGAAAGCATGAAAACTAAAGGAGACAGTGTATCAATATTCATTAAAGATAACCACACCTCCAGATTGTTTAAACAGTATGATCCCCTGGAGACACTTCAGGTGGAATTAACTGTTGGTAGGACACCTATTCAAATCATTGCCAGCTACAGGACCACCTCCATGAATCAAGATACCCACTCTGCCTATTTGGATCTACTTGAGTCTATCAAGATACATCCGAACACCCTGGTTTTGGGTGAATTTAACTACCCATCCATTGATTGGGTAAATTAGTCATGCTCTAACTCACTTGTCCAAAGGTTCCTTGACTTCTTTAATTCCAATGCACTACATCTAGCTGGTTGACCCCCACAAGGGGTGCCAACATCCTGGATTTGGTGCTTACCAATATAGAGGACCACTGTAGCACCCACACTGTGAGGTCTTCCCTAGTGAGATCTGACCACAAATCAGTCTCAAGGTAACTATCACACTTGACCCCCCCCCCACACACACACCAGCAGCAACTAAACTAAAAAAATTCTCCAAGGCAGATTATAACCTCTTACAGGATGGCAGAAATAGCTTTACTGCACCTCTCTCCCTCAGATGGAACTGGCAACTATGCCAAGTTCTACACCAATGCTTTATGCAAACACTTGTATAACTGCATTGACTCCACCACCTGCCTGGTGGACAACTGCCATTAACAGGCTTTACAATAAGAGGAAGAAATTGCTGTCTAAGAGTAAGAGGGAGTGAGCCCTAAACTGAAAACACTCCCTCCTCAGCTTAAATAAGCAAATAAGACTTCTTGTGAAGTCCTCCAAAGCAAACTATGAATCCAGATTAGCTTCCTCAATTAAGCACAGCCATAAGGCATTCTTTAGTTACATCTATAACCTAAAAGGAAAGGCCCAGATTTGTGCAGAACTGGTAGTTAATGATACCACATATACTGAGCCTGTGGACATAGCTAACCTGTTAGCCAACTGGTTCTGTGAAAACTTCACTCCCCTGTCCCCAAACCACATGTATCCATGACATCCCTAGCACCTGTCCTCTAGCTTGTATCTCTAGAGATCAGGTCATAAATGCCCTCTCTAGGGCCAAAAACACAGCATCTATGGGACATGATAACATCCCAGGTTATATCCTACATGGGTTCCCACTGGGTACTCTTTTCAGCCATACTCTAAGCTCCAGTTTCATTCCAGCTGAATGGAAAATGGCCACTATTATCCCCTTGCACAAAGGTGGTGCATCTACTGACCCTGGAAACTATAAGCCTATTAGCCTCACTAGCCTTATTTGCAAGGCAATGGAGTGAATCATCATGGACCTTATAAAGAAAGATACAGGTAATCCCCAAACACTTGACCCTACTCAGTTTGGATTTGTCAAAGGGACATCATGCCTGTTAAACCTGGTGGAATTCTTTGAGACAGTCACCAAGGCTCTGGATGAGAGGAAATCTGTGCATACAGCCTACCTTTTCTTAGCCAAGGTTTTTGACACTAACCCACACGTAGGCATCATTGACAAATTCACCAAGCTATGTATCAAACCTTATATAATTAGATGGGTCACTAACTGGCTCACTGATAGAACCCATATAGTCAAAATAGAGGAATCCAGTTCCAACAGCAGAGTTGTAACTAGTGGTGTTCCACAGGGATCAGTCTACTGTATGGAATCTTTTTCTCCGAAGTACAAGCTAAAACTAAAGGTCTGTGGCTGACAAGGATTGCTGATGACTCCAAATTGGGAGCAATCATAGAATCTCCAAACGATGTCAACATCCTACAAGAGGGACTTACACAAACAAATGATCAGTGCCAAAGTCATGGCCTTAAGCTCAATGCAAAAAATGTATTATCATCCCTTTTGGTAAATACGATGTTCCTGCTAACTACCACATCAATAACAACATCCTAAGTACGTACTCAGTCATGAGTGGGCACACAGGTTGACAGTAACCTTACCTTTGATAACCATGCCTCCACAGCGGTAAGAAGGACATTCTATATTGCTCATCTCATAAATAACAGCATTGCATCCAGAAGAAAAAAAATTATAACCTCTCTGTACTCTTCTCTCATCAGGCCAATAATTCAATACCTAAAAGCCGTATATACATTTCCCAGCACCTGCAGCAACTGGAGAGACCACAAAGGTTCCTCACAAGGAAAATTCAAGGTCTTCAGCATCTGTCCTATGTGGATCATCTAAAATCACTGTCACTTTATTCTGTTTCATACAGACTACTCAGACATGATCTATGGCTTGCATATAAGGCAGTCTTTGACCCTGCTTTATTGGAAAAGTTGCATATCCTCAAGTCAAATGATACACTGGTTTCTTGCTCTAAAGACCTTAACCTGGTATGTGGCATTAATAGAGACTGCTGGAGGGACAGATTTGTCTCCCAGAGGTTACCACATCTTTAGAATGGACTCCCACTTCACGTCAAACAGAGCACCTCACTGGCCCTCTTCAAAAGCAATCTGGACAGTTGAATGGGTAACCATAAATTCACCCAGGGGGTTCCATCTGAGTCCCTCTTTGGACAGGGGCCATTGGTACTGATCATACAAATAAGGGTAGAACTTGGCTAGGCTTGTAAGGGCCCTAGGGCCATTTGCCTAGTATCTTCCTATGATCCTATACTATTCCCAGGGACAGGCAACCTGTAGCATGAGTTATTAAAGTCTGAACTCTAGCAGAGATTATGTGTACCCTCATAGACACAACTTCAATCTATCCCTCTACCACAACACCCTTCTCAGAATCTGGAAGGATGAAATTATCATGCCATTTCCTAAAAAAATATCAAACCCAAATCTCTGTCAAACTTTAGACCTCTATCAGCCTTACCACCCCTGCCATATTGCTAAGGAAGCTACTGCGGCCAACGATCTTGCAGAAGAAATTATATAGTTAATAGAAGGCTTGTAAAATCAGTGTTGGGTTACAACCCAAAGATTATAGAATTACAGAATAATCCTGAACAGACCACAAGGCAAGCCATTTAATATTACAATGATACAGGTTTATGCAGTCACTTTAAATGTTGAAGTTAACCAGTGTTATAAGGATCTGCAGCATCTTCTAGAAATGTCACAAAAATATATGATATTCATCATAGCTGACAAGAATGCTGATATTTTAGTGAAAGCAATACTGGAAGAGCAAGCAGGCTTGTCGTTGGTATATGAGTTGACTGTGGTTCAGACTATGAGATTCTTATTGTAAATTTTAGAATCAAATAAAATAAAACAAGAAAAGCATCTAGGCTAGTTAGATGCAAATGCAATAATAATACATAAGTAGCAAAGGTGAAGATAGAACACCTGAAGAACTATGGACAGAAGTTCAGGATAACCATAAGGCCTTTTACAGATATGTACATACCCTAAAAGGTAGGACCCAAGCATGTCCAGAACTGGTGGCCAATGATTTCATGCACACTGACCCCACAGAGATAGCGAACCTGCTAGCAGATAAGTTTGGTGAAAATTTCACTCCCTTATCCCCTCCTAACTTACAACAAACCCTCTCCCAAACTCCCTCCCCACCTTTCATATCTGAAGAGCAGGTCCTCAAAGCCCTGTCCAAGGCAGAGAACACAACCTCTATGGGACCAAATGACATCCCAGGCTATCTTCTAAACAGGCTATACATGAACGAGCATCACCACTAAGTACCTTTTCAATCATAGCCTAACCACAGGGTTTGTTCCTGTGGAATGGAGAACAGCTACAGTTATTCCCCTCCAGAAAGGTGGCCTAGCCACAGACCCAGGGAATTACAGACCCATAAGCCTGACCAGCCTCATCTGTAAGGCTATGGAATATATTATTATGGACCTCATAAATAAAGACATAGGTGACCTCCAAACCCTGGATCCTACCCAATTCAGCATTGTGAAAGGCAGATCCTGCCTGTTAAATCTGGTGGATTTCTTTCAAAGTGTGACCAAGGCCATTGATGAGAGCACATCTGTACAGACAGCATACCTTGACTTGGCAAAGGCTTTCAACACAATCTTACATTCATCCATTACTGAGAAACTCAGCAAACTGAATGTAAGACCCTTCTTTGTAAGATGGGTTGCAAGTGGCTCACAAACCGAATACACACTATCAAATTGGGTGCCTCCACATCATCCAGCAGACCTGTTACCAACAGGTTGCCATAGGAGTCAGTTCCCTAGCCCCCTACTGTTTGCTATATACTTCTCAGAATTTCAGGTCAAAACATAAGGGTTGTGGCTGATCAAGTTTGCAAATGACTGAAAACTAGGTGCAACCATTGAATCCCCAAATGATGCCAGTATACTCCAGGATGGTCTCACACAGACCAACGATTCAGACCAAATGCAACAAAATGCACAATCAGTCCCTTGAGCACAAACAATGTCCCTTCACACTATCAAATCAATAGCAATACCCCAGGTACTGATGAAGTGGTAAGGGACCTGGGATCACAGACTGACCACGACCTTAAATTCAACCACCACTTGTATACCATTGTAAAGAAAGCTTTCCACGTAGCTCACTTGATTAGTAAAGGCATCACCTCAAGAGCAAAAGTAATTATAACTCCTATATGCTTGGCACTTATCCGGCCCATAATTGAGTGTAATGCCCCATTCAGTATGTACCATACTAAGCACCTACAGCAATTAGAGAGACCTCAGAGGTTTCTAACAAAGAAGATCAAAGGGCTCCAGCATGTGGACTGAATAAAATCCCTGTAACTAAACTACGCATCATATAGACTTCTTAGGGGAGGCTTATGTCTGGCCTATAGAGCAACCAAAGTCCCAAACCTAATGAACTTATTGCATATCCATAAATGAAATGGGTCTAGGGATACCCGTTCCAGGAACTTAAATATGTCATTCTGCCTAAATAGAACATGCCGAAGGGACAGATTTATCTCCCAGTGATTGCCACGTCTTTGGAACAGGCTACCAATTCACGTGAAACCAAGTATCTCTATGATACTGTTCAAGAGGAACTTAGATGAGTGGATGAGCCACTGTAAATTCTTACTAGAGATAGTGCCCACAACCCTCCTGGACATGGGCAGTCATCACTAAATGCAGTCTTGGGAATTGACTAGTACCCCTATGGTGTTACATTGGATTGAGACAGCTAGGCTTAAAATGACCTCCAGGTCGATAGCCTAGTAGTCTTTTCTGATCCTATATTGCCCAGTAGGTGGTGTCAAAAATATTTCTCATAGAAAGAATATTAAGACTGCAAATGACTATCTGTGGTGCCTTTAAAAGTGGCTGAGAAAAGGAGTGCAAAAAGCAGTAAGATAGTAAAATATGTCAAACTGAATTCAGAGTTTCAAACAATAACAAGAACTAAGGAATCATTTTCAAATGAGCAATGTAAAGAAACAGAAAAAGACAAGAAAATATGTAAGACAAGAGATCAGCTCACAGGTGTGGTGACATTAAACTTCCTGGCAAAACTGGGCATAATGAAATATGGAAGATATCTAACAGAAGCTGATGATATTAAGAAGAGTTGTCTGTAATGTAGAAAATTATATAAGATGGAACTAACATTACTAATGCATAGGATTATAGGTATTCTGATCTAGAAGCAATCATTCCAGAGAATGAAGTTAAATGGGCCCGAGAAAATGATGTTAATTCCAAGGTCACAGGAAGTCATGGAACTCCAGCTGAATGGTTTAAATCCTACAAATATTATGCTGTTACAATACCACTTGGAATTTGGCAGCAAATGTGGAAAATTTAACAGTGCCCATTGGACTGGAAAAGGACAATGCATATTTCAATCCGAAAAAGGGCTGTGTTAAGGAGTGCTCACATACAGAACTGCATTTGTTTCACAAACAAATAAGGCACTGTCCGAGGTCCTGCAAGATGCACTTTAATAATATATAGACCAAGGATTGCTAGATGTACAAATTGGTTTTAGAAAACATCAGCAGCATCATGGATCAAATTGCTAATGTCTGCTAAATAATGTAGAACAGGAAAGGAGTTCCAGAAAAAATATTTAATTCTGCTTTGTTGACTATTTTAAAGCTTTTGACTGTATACCATAAAAGACTGTGACATATTCTTAGAGAAAAGGGGATATCGTGTCACCTTATTTGCCCTCTTAAGAATCTACTTGTGGAATAAAAACCAACAGTTAGAACTGAATATGGAATAACTGGCTGTTTCAAGACTGGAATAGAAGCTTGGTCAAACTGTATATTGTAACTGTACTCATTCAATTTATATGACGAATATATCATGAAAAATGCTACGTTAGATGAATGGATGCTAGAATCAGAATTGCTGGGAGAAATATTAACAACCTTAGATATACATTTGATACAGTCTAATGGCTAAAGTAAGGAAAAGTTAAACAACCCATACAGGAAAGAGAAATTGAAAAACTGGCTTTTTACTCGACATGCAAAATAAATAAATAAAAGTGTGTCTTCTACCCCCAGCATTTTTTCTTTTTTTCAAATAAATGGTGAAAATGTGAAAGCAGTGACACTCTTGTGGGCTCAAAGATTTTAGCAGATAGTTTCAGCCATGAAATTCAAGGATGCATGCTTTTTGGCATGAAAGCTATTGCAAATATTTATACGATTTGAATGAGCAAAGATATCACATTGTCAGTTAAGGTTCATAAAATCAATATTATGGTTTTCTCAGTGGCAACATAATAACAAAGTAGTAGAAATATATGGCTGTGATGGACAGATGGTCTCTAAGTAATGTTGTTGAACAGAAAATCAATGCTTTTAAACTGACATTGAAGAAAACCTTTCAGAATTCCATAGACTAAAATATAGTGCTTGAGAAAATAAACCTAAACTGTTCACTGGAAGGTCTAATATTAAAACTAAAATTCAAATACTTTGGCTATATAATGTGAAGATAACACTCAATGGAGAAGATAGTGATGCTAGGAAACCTTGAAGGCAAAATAAATAGGGACAACAGAGGATAAAATGGAAAGACACTATTAGTGAAATAATTAATATAAATTTTCAAGAAGTTAGAGAAGCAGTTCTTGACAGAGAAGCCTGGCATGATGAAGTCTTTGTGGTTATGTCAAGAATGGGGCTTGACTGAATGGCTAAACAGCAACAAGTAGGCTACATAAAAATCCATGGTTTGTAATCCAGAATTCAATATGGATATTGGACTGACCAGAGCATGGTGAACATAGTATTAACACAAACAGATTATATCCTTACTTGTATGAATTGGTGCTGTATTTATTGATTACACTGAAGCATTTGACATGATTGACCCTAACATACTGAATGACTCACCCTTAGTAATTAGTATAAGCAAAATAGTTTAAAAGCTTCCTCTATAATTGTGTATTTTGTGTCAAAATAGGCTCATCCATCTGTAGACCTTGTTCTGTAACCTCTGTAACCAAGCAAGTCCTTCAGGAGCCAGTTCCATCTTGCCTTGCATTAATAATCTTATCACATACAACTCATAAATATAATTTATGTATGAAGACATCATGTTAATCTGCTGATGTGGGGTTTCATGTTCACATATAAAATCACAACTAGAAAAGAAGCTCTAATCAGCAACCAACTGGCATAATTCTACAAAATGATCCTTAACACCAAAAAAAATAACAAACAAGCAAAAAAAAAAAAAAAGCAAAGCCATTCTTTCTGACCCCTTTCAAAGGCATTCCTAAGTGCCATCTAATTATATTATACTTGCCTACAGTAAAACCACTAAGACTTTTAAATACCTAAGACTGTGGTCAAACCAGATATTTAACCTTTCATTATCACATTCCACAAACAAAATCTCAAGAACCCTTCTTCTAATCTTGGAAGACATCACACATGTTTTCCAAGCTGCTAGGGAAGTTACTGAAGTGGAATCTTTCAACCCTAATTGGAGTACAACCTCCATATCATTTCTGCAGTCTCATAGGAAAATTCATACTACATACAAGCTATATATAACATAATATATTGTTTCATAACACTGGTCCCCTAAAAGGAGCAACAATGTTCAGTTCTTAAACAAAGATAAATGGCTACCTGTCCAACAAAGATGAAAGCATCTCCTAGGTCCTCTAATTTTCAAGATCCTCAAATGTAACATATTCCCTTTCCCAGCAAGAAGACTCCCTACTAAGGGAAAACTTACAAAATATGGTACCTCCCAGATAGTTCTGATCCTTTCATAAATCCTCAAACAAATCAATGGTCCTGTGACCATAGCTACTCAGAGCTAGAACCAAAGGTTTGGGAGTCCATAGCACCAACCATCACAAACCTTAACTCTTACATAAATCCAAATATAAGCTCAAAAGGCACTTAAAAAGCCTCAGTGTGGAAATTCTACAAAAACCAAAGAATCATTTAATGCCTAGCTCCACCTTGTCCAAATAAGCATATTCCTAACAATCTTCTTATTATACCAGTGCCCTTGTCAGCTTTACCCTACTTTCCAGCAGTATAACACATTCCCTTTTATACATCCTATCCATCTATTTTCCCCCTTCTTCTCTGCTTTCCTTTCCTCCTGGTTCTTAGTATTCATAATACTCTCAGCTATTCTCCAACTCAAACACTGTGTTGCAGTTTGCCATCATCTTTCAATGAAACATATATTTCATACTTTTCATTACTCAATGAAAACTAATTTCTCTTACATTCAATGGCACATACCCTTTTTCTTTTTTTCAGTAATCAATGAAACGTAATTCTACTTTATTTCACATAATAATCTTTATATACCTAATGTCTTCATTTACTTGAACCTTCTCTATCCCAGAGTAAATAACACATTGCTTTTCAAATTATACTTTTTAACCTCACCCCATCCTTTGTCCATTCCTCTGTCTCCCTCCTCACCCCTTTTTATGTCTAATTTCACTCAGTGATTTTAGATGTCTGACATCCAGCCAGTACCCCACCAGACTGCAACCAATTAAATGTGATGTCCAGCAAATATCCCACCAGACTGCCAAAAATTAATGTGATGTTTCTCACTATCTTGGGCCAGTAACTAAGTTGCTTCAGTCCTCATTACTGACTCCAATGAGAGCCTGTCACTTAAACAGGAGTAATATTTCATAATTTTCTCCTAAAAGCACAACAGTAACATGCTCTATAATCTGGGACTGGACTGTATACGTCTGTCCACCCCTAATGTAACTCCTTATTACACACTTCAGAGCAATGTGTCCCAGTTTAAGACCTCTGATATACACACACTCAAAGTAAATTTAAATCTCACACATCCAAACACTTCTGGGAAGCTTGACACAGATTTCCAGCTGTGTCCCTTCCCCCAAATAACATGGTAATGCTTCCACCAATCAGAGTGTCTTCATGCCATTCTAAAGGGGTTATCCAATTACGAAAATTAAAAATCAAAATAAATGATAGCTATGACCAGAAGCGACCAGGCCTTCGAGATGACTTGGGGAGTATCAAACAGGTATAAGTACTCTCTAATCTATTAATAACACACTGATTTCCAGCCACAATGTAAAGTAATGAAAAACATTTAATAACAAGTCAAATGATTACAAAAATGTAAATCAATAACTTTCAATAAACACCAGAATTAAATCACCAGAAATGTAAAATTAAACTATAGGACTGAAGTCCATCATTCTAGAAAAACTCTAGCCGAATAACTAAACTTTCCAAATCTAACTAGAGAATACTGCCCCTGATCTAATCTACCATATAACAGCAAGGCAAAGGCAGGCTTACAGGTTTTGGTGGGTTCTTTTTTCTTTGGGTATCACTGCACAGCACTGTAACTGACAGCACTTCACAAACTGCTCAGCATTTGACAAACTGTACAGCTTAACAGTCTCAACTGTTTTATTTTAAAAATAACAGTCAGCTGTTTGAAAAAAAATGTTATTTTTCCTGTAAATTAGCTGTTCAAATAACCACCTAGCAACCAGGAACATTCTAATTACATCATCTAGTGTTCAGCTGATTCTCCACAGTGCTTTAGAATCTCCCTCTCAAATTTGTGCAATTAGAAATGTATCAAACACTGACAGATTTTTTAAACATTCTGTTTAAACAGGGTGATACACAACATTTTAAAACTTATTTACATTTTCACAATTAGACATGCTGGCTTACAATACAAGTTAATCTGAGAATATACCCAAATCTGCTGCCAGACATGCTAACACAGATGACAATGTTTTAATTGTCTTCACATTATGTGTGGTCTCTTTATAGGTGCTTACTAGGCTAATGCCCTCAGGAAGTCTTTTTAAGCCTGGCCATGCTTCCTTGATGTATCTGAAAGGTTTTGATACTCAAGGGTTATTTTAAGGTGTCTATATAGGCTTGGGAATGGGTGGTGAAGAACGTGAAGGCTGCATCTGTCTACAAGAGACATAGGTACATGACTTGGAGTAAATTTTGACCCCCCATCTGCTGATCTGAGTTACAGTAGGACTGGGTTAGAGGAAAAACTCTGCTTCACATAAACGGAAAGCCTGTTCCAGAGAAGGGGTAGTCTTTGAGATATATGTCTGCACCTCCAACATGTTCTATTTATGTTGCTGATGAGGTTTAGGTCTCTAGATCAGATAATTCTAATGCTATATGTTTTGCAGGCATGCAACAGGTTCATCAGGGTGGGATCAGAAGATGCTTTATAGACTGGGCATAGATCACCTCTCAGTAGTCTGTAGGAGTGCAAATAACAGAGATAGGGCTTTGTGGCAGTCCATGTAGGATATATTGTTGATGCCATGTATTCTTTTTGTGGGGAACCTCTATAGATGGTCCAGTTGTTGCATAAGTCTGGTAAGGTACATACTGAAGGGGGTGTGCACTCAGTGATTAGTCTGTTGAGGGTTGAGTACAGTGGGACATTTATTATTTATGTATTTATTTATTTATCTTTGTTTACCAGGAAAGTCTAACTGAGTAATATCCATTTACAGTGGAGGCCCAGGGAGAAAAGCTCTATTTGTTTACATGGCATTATACTCTATTTATTTATTGACATTTGGTAACCAGGAAAGTCCAACTAACAAAATCATAAACATGGACAATTAAGTATAAACAGCAGTGATTTTATGCACGAGATACAAAAGAGGAAGTGAAAGTAAAAAATAAAATACATTATGAATTGTAGTCAGTTAACAAAAAAACTAGAATTATATTTATACAAACAAAACAGTAGGTTAGACTATAAGGAATTTAATAAAATACTACAACATATGATGATTCTAGAAAGGAAAAGATAGGTTAATATTTAAAAGATACGTTATCATTTAAGGATATATGAATTCTTAGTGAAAGAAAGGGTTAGAAGCAAAATTAGGGATACGTTGATAAGGAGTTTGTGAGATGTACTATGTTATGAATTAGTAGGTGAAAGTTGTAGAAAAGAAAAAGGATGAGGAAGAGGGAAAAGAGGGGTAAAGATGGATAGAGAGAAGCTGGAAGAAACAATGGATGGAGGTGAGGAAGTGAAATAGAAGATATGTAGGTTAGTGAAGCAAGATTTAGGAGAAACATGGATTGGAAGAAGTTAAAAAGGGAAAGGGGAGGATTATATATTGGTTTTAGAGCACAGACTCATCCTTATGTTGAGAAGGTAGTCCCAGTTAAACACAGAGTAGTTACATTTCTATTTACAGTTATACACATACAGTAACATTTATTTATTTATTTCAGTTTGATGACCGGGGAGGTCCACTGGGCTCAGGAGCCCAATTTTTGTGGTGGCCCGAGGAGAAAAGCTCCACATTACATAGTAAACATTAAGATACAACAGATTAAAATTAAGATTCATTAAAATTAAGATTCAAAGATACAGATACATTATAAATCAGAGACATGATGTGGTACAATGGTTACATAGCATGTGAGTCATATGTTGACATGAGTGTTTCAATGGTTACATAGAATCCTTGTCTTGTTATGGCAGTATGGCAGAACAAGTACAAATGTTAGGGAGGGGAGGAAAGGGAAAGCAAACTATTTACAATATTTACATTATATTCACAAGATAGCACTGAAGAATGAGTAATATCCAGGGGGAGCTAAGTTGTTAGAAATAGGAGTGGTATGGAAATACAATTTAGAGTAGAGAGAGAAGAAGGCTAGGTGTGGAAAGTGCAATTGAACTTCCAATTAGAGAAAAAGTAGGAATGGAGTTGGATTTTGAAGTTGCCAAAGTTTTCTGGGGTTTGTAATGAAGGAGGGAGAGAATTCCATTTTTTGGCTAAGGAAAAGGACAGGAGGTGCTGTCCTGCAGGGCGGTTTGGTTTGTAGACAGTGATTAGGTTTAGGTGAGCAGATCTAAGTTGCCTGTTAGAGGTGTATGGTTGTAGGATGTTGGATAGTGCAGGTCATTTAGTAGGGTTAAATAATAGCCTATGGGAGTAGTAAGTTGGAGGTAGTCTAGATATTTGGGAAGTTCTAGCCAGTTTAGTAAATGGAGGGCAGAGCAATGGTGGGAGGAGTATTTGGCTTTGATGGAGAATTTTGAAATTTTATTATAACAACTTTCCATTTTGGATGAGATGGAGGCAGATAGGTTAGTTAGTAGAGGAGCACCATACATTAGTGAGGGAAGAAGGTAGGTAGTGGAGAGGGTTTGTCTAGTAGAAGGAGAGAGGTAGTGGATGTTTCTGTATAGCAGGCCAAGTTTTTGATGTGTTTTCTTGATGTTTAGTTGAATATGGGTGTCAAATTTTAGGTGTTCATCTATAGTAACCCCGAGTAGTTTGGCATAGGGAACAATTTCAATGGTTGAATTGTTATGGCTTCTAATTTGGAAATAATTTTTATCAAGAGGGGAGGATTTTGATGGAGGCAAAAGTAGTATTTTGGATTTGTTAGCATTTAGAGATAGGTGGTTTTGTAGCATCCTGTTCTCAGTGGTGGAGAAAGCAGTTTGAGTGTATGATTGAAGTTCCAGGAAGTTGGTGGCACAGCAGATTAAAGTGGAGTCATCTGCGTATTGTATGATTCTAGTATTTGGGATGGCAGAGTGGAAATCATTGATAAAGATGTTAAACAGCATTGGGCCAAGAATGGATCCTTGGGGAACTCCAGTAGGGGTGGGAAAGAAGTTTGAGGTGCCTTTACTCCATTTTACAGCTTGAGATCTGTCATATAGGTAACTTGAGAACCAGGATAGGGTATTGTAAGAGAGATTAAGGTTAGCAAGGTGGTTTAGGAGATGAGTATGGGAGATGGTATTGAAAGCCTTGGAGAGATCTAATAGAACTGTAGAAACTATTTTTCCAGAGTCACAGGCATGGTTGACTATATCTAGGAATGAGAGAAGAGCAGTTATAGTGCTATGGCCAGGATGGAAACCATGTTGGGTTTGAGAGATAAGGTGGTTTTTGGTTAGGAAGGGCATTAGTTGAATGTGAATGCATTTTTCCAATATTTTTGATATTGGGGAGAGGATGGCTATGGGGCGAAAGTTTGAGGTATTATTATTTTACCACCTTTGTGCAGAAGATGTATAAAGGCAGCACACCACAGCTTGGGGACATAAGATTCCTGTATGGATCTGTTGATTAGGATGCTAATGGGGAGGGCGATTCCATCTGCAGCAATTTTTAATAAGTTATATGGAATGTTATCTGGGGCATTGGAGCATGGTTTTAGTTTGCTGAGAAGTTTTTTTATGTAGGAGGTAGAAATTGGTTTAAGCTCAAAAGTAGGGGGAGAGTTGGGTTTAGAGGCTGGTGTAGAGTGACTAACGTAGGTGGGTTATTTGGGAAGGACTTAGTTCAGCTATAGAGTTAGTAAAGAAGGAGTTGAGTAGAGTGGCAATTTCTGGATCAGACTTATTAGTGACAGGGCAAGGGTTGTTTTTGGTGCCTGGGTTGAGAAGTGAGTTAATGGAGTTCCAGAATTGTTTGGGGTTTTTGGTGTGGTTGGCTTGGAGTTTCATATAGTGGGATTGTTTGTCTTTGATTATATGTCTTTTAGTAAGGTTGCGGAGTTGCTTTTATTTACAAAGAGTTTCAGGATGTTTATTGTGCTGAAAAAGTTTCCAGCATTTATCTCTTTGTTGCATAAGTTTTTTGGTTTCCTTAGTTAACCATGGGGCGGAGTTGGGTTTGACTCTTATAGTTCACGGTGGAGCTTGGGAATTGAGTACATTTAAGAAAGTTGAGTTAAAGTAATCGATGGCATTGTCTAGAGGAATGTATTTAAATTGCTCCAGTTAGTTTGTTTGAGGGTGTTAGAGAAAGTTATACTGTTGAAGTTTGTAAGGTTATGTGTATGTACATATTGGTAATGGTGAGGGGAGGAATGGGTTGCTCGGTGGATGAAGGCAGGCAGGTGGTCACTAAAAGAGTCGGGAAGGATGCCTGAGTCTAAGATGTTGTTAGGGTGGGTAGCTAGGATCCAGTCCAGAGTAGATCCTGGAGGATTGATTTTGTTAGGTCTAGTGATAGTTAGTAAATTGAGTAAAGTTGAATAGATTACATATATGGCTGGATTCTGGTTGTTAATTTTGTTCCAATCTATGTTAACATCACCTAGAATGTAGGTCTCTAGGTTTATATTAGTTGAGGCCCATTGGAGGATTTCTTATAGAGTAGTGGTGTTGTTTCCTGTGGGAATATAAAGGGGTATGATGTAGATACTTTTATGATTATTAATTTGTAGTAAACCTATTACTAGTTCTGCATTGCTGAACTGAGGAATGGGATTTAGGTATGGAATAATGGGGAGTAGATTAGAGAATAGCAAGGCTACCCCTCCACCTTTTCTATCCAAGTGGTCATATCTAAGGGCTTGGAAACCAGGTAGTAGGATTTCTGAGTCAGAGATGTATGGTTTTAGCCAAGTCTCAGAGATGGCTACAATGTCAGGTAGGTTCTGGTTTAGCCAGGCATGGAAGATAGTTTTATTTCTTAGACTCTGGGCATTTAGAGTAACTATTTTCAGGCTTTTGATGCTAGTGGTATTGGTAGTTATTGGGGGGATGAGGTTGTTAGTAGTACTAGGTCCAGGTTTTGGGTGTATATCACCTGTTAGAAATAGGCAGATAAAGAAAGGAGGTACTAGGGGATTTAGTTTACCTTTTGACTGTAGGGGACAATATGACAGAGGTTTAGGGAAGTTATGCTTTGTTGAGGTGGCTAAGATCTTTGGTTTAAAGTAGTGGAGAAGGTTGGGCTGTACTAATGAGGATGATATGGTATGGAGGTGAGGTATTGAGAGAGTGAGATGGGGGGCTAGGAGTGGTGAAGTGGGAGAGAAAAGAGGGGGAAGAGGAGTGGAAGAATAGGAGGTAGTATGGTATAGTGGAATTTGAATTAACAAGGTGATAGAGGGGATATGAAGGGTTTGTAGTAGTGCAGACTGCATAATGAGATGGTATAAGTTTGTAAGATAGAGTAGTATGGGAAGTATAATGTAGGTAGGGTATGAGAGAGAATGAAGAAGGGGGTGTAGAGTGGAGTATAGTGTGTAGGGGGAGTGGCCTTTAATTGATGGGTGGAGATGAGAAGAGGAGGAGTAGAGTGAGGAGACCAGTGATTGAAGTGGTGGAGGAAGGGAGGAGACTACTGGATGGAATACATAAAGGGGTAGTGAGGGCGAGTGGAATTTGGGGGCAGGGTAGGGGAGCGGTGTGAACCCATAGGGTGAATGGAGTGGGTAGAGCCAAGAAGAGGTGAATTCTTCAAGAAAAACAATCAGTGAGAGAGGCTATGCACAATGGCTGGTCCTGTAGTTATGGGGTAAGTGTCGAGCTTGGGGTAAAATTAAGGCCCAGAGAGCAAGGTTCATAGAGGGACTAATTGGGTAACAGTAGCATTAGATCACTAGCTTTTGCGATACAAATAAGAAAATAGGATTAGTTAAATACTTTATCTGGGGGAGTGCTGACATCTAGTGGCGGAATTGGGTAATAGCTAGTTACTAAAGTAGAGTATACCTTTGGGATACAAGGAGCTTTACAGGAGGGGATGACTGTGGAAGGCTGCAAGCGCACAAGTGAGAGGTCAAGTTTACAGGGAGATAACTGTTATAGTCACAGTTCTAGAGTTTGTTTAGGCTACCTACACAGTGGTTTGCTGACTGATTTCCAGAAGGCAAGTAGCTCACAGTATAACAAAGAACGGGCAGCTGAGGGCGTCCTTTCGGAGATGGCAGGAGAACTTTCCTTGCTGTTTAGTAGCAGAGGGAGCACTTGAGGAGTATAGCAGTCCAGCAAAGAGCAGAATGACTGTCACTTGTCTCTCAGGCATAAAGATTAGGGATGGCACCAGGGCTCTTCAGTCTCTGAATCATCCAAAATATGAGTGTGGCATTGTCATTACTTATGTTGGGGTGAACCATCTCTGGTTATCTCGTATAGGAGATGGGGCAGAGAGACATAGTGCACCTCTTACTATATATTCTTAAGACAGGAATATCTCTGGTGTTGAGCAGTATTCTGGTTTTAAACTTCCTTGTTCAAGAGTTCTATTTATCAGTCTATACAGCTAACAGGACTCCTCTTTCCATAAATAACACTGTATTGACATAATCCTTCATGAGGATGTACAGCAACAAAAAGCTCAGATCTCAGGTATAGAAGAAGCACTCAATGACATGGACTTATGTTCCTGGCAAGACTGAAGATTTTCCTTCCAGATGGACCCGGGATATTTGAAGATCTAGACTCTGCTTTAACCCACGCCAAGACTCATAAAATCATTTTCCTGCTGGAATCCTTTAAAATTAAGCTTTCTAAGATTTTACAGAGGTAGAAATTACTAAAGAGAAAGTCCATGTGCAACTTAGTGGATTGTACAGGCAGTAGTTATGTATAAAAATATTTTTTGTCATTTCAGTGAGAGGTTGAGAGTATTCTGTTTAAGCAGACTATTCGGAGAGTACCATATGGTGAGCACATAGTCTTATCCTGTTGATGAGCGTGCGCAGGACCAGGACTGGTTAAGATGATGTTTAAGCAGTAGTTTAAAACAACTGAGTTTGTCAGAGAGTTTTATTTGTATGGGGATACTATTCCAGAGTTTAGCAACATATTGCGAGTAGACCGAGTCTCCTACAACATTATTTGACTTATTTGCGAGTAGTAAGGATTTGTTATCCCTTGCTGGACAGTAGGGCAGTAGTATATTTTTTTGTTTAGGGCATTTTTTCTGGATGATGAATGAGTTTGTGTGCTGTAGTTAATTGTGAATATGTTATGTAGTTGTGCAGTTCAAACCAGTTTAATTGCTTTAAGCTATGACAATGGTGAGCCCTCTGAGGGGGATTGGTGGCAAATTTAGTTATTGTATTGTACCAGGAGGTGAGTTTCCTTTTTTTTTTTGAATATTGTATAAGTTTTCTAGGATAGGACTGGCATATAAGAGAGTTGGCAGTAAGAAGGTGGTGGCTAGAGTTTTTTTTGCAGTATCTGCCCTTCTACTCATTCTTGTACAGATTGCTCAGAGGTGACCTGTGTCTGGCATACAAGGCTGTCTCAGGCTCAAGCCTTGATGGAGTTGCTGCCTATCTGTAAGTCAAGCTCCTCTTGCTCAACCTGCACACAAGGTCTCAACCTGGTCTATAGAACTTGTTGGTGGGATAGATTTTTGTCCCAACAACTCCCTGAATGACTGGATGGGAAACAGAAAATATACCCCTGGGATCCCAACTGTGTCCCTGCTGGACAGGGAAAATAGCTGCTGACTTTCTGGGAACATGGGTGAAATTCTTGACTAGGCTTATAAGGGTCTCCAGGCCAATAGCCTAGTATTGGCCTATGAACCTATGAAGCTATCTGTAGAGAATCCATTGATCCTATAAAGGAGGTTACTTTCTGGTGTGTAGATTTAATGGCGTGCAGTATATGCTGGTCATATTTGAGATTGTCATCTATTATAATGCCTAGAAGTTTATTGTGAGTTACAATTTCAGTGACAGTATTATTTGCTGACTTTATGATGAAATATTACTTTTGATTTTGGCAACATTTTGAGGTAGCTTAATTTCCTTGGGGTTGAGTAGGAGGCTTACTAATTTCAGCCAGGTTTCTACAAAGGATAAAATTTGTGGAGTAATTTCTTGGAGCTTATTTATTGTTGAGGCTGCACATATTAATGATGAGTTGTCTGCATACTGAACCAAACTGGCATGGTGGGTGGAGGTGTGGAGGTTATTATAAATATACTAAATTGGAGAAGACCCAGGATAGAGCCCTGAGGGACACCTATAGTAACTGGTTGAAAAGATTAGTTGATTTGCTGCCATTTAATGGCTTGTTGCCTTCCAGATATGTAACTAAATAACCATGACAAGGACTTTTGTGAAAGTCCTATTGAGGAGAGTTGAATGAGTAGTTGTCAGTGTGAGACAGTATCAAATCCCTTTGACACGTCTAAGAACATAGTGGACACAAGCTGACCAATGTTAATATGTTGATTTATTACATTGATAAAATGTAGTGGATAAGTAGTGGTGATGTGCTGGGGCCTAAAGCCATGTTATTTTATTTAGAGCTGGTTATTTGAGGTCAGGTATTGCATCAGCTGTATGTAGATGCATTTCTCTAATATTTTGTAAAGGGGGAGAGAACTGCTATTGATCTGTAGTTATTAAACACTGTAGATGTGCCACCTTTGTACAGTGGTATGATGTAGGATTTTTACCACAGTGATGGAAGTATCTTTCTGCTATGGACCTAGTAATTAGTATGGGCACAGGAGAAGCTATGACTTCTGCAGCCATTTTTAGGTACTCTGATGGTAGTTGGTCTAAAACTATGCAGGTAGTTTTTAACTTAAGGACCAACTTTATTATGAGAGAGGTGTTTACTGGACTAAAATTGAAGAGCTGTGGGTGATTTTGTTTGTACAGGGGTAGAGAGAAGGGGCAGATGCATCAGTGTCTAAGAGTGATAATACTGACTGTATAAAATAGGAATTAATCTGTCTGGGGATAGAGTCTGACATGTTGTCTGATTTTGGAGAAGGAATGGTGGTCTTGCTAGGGTGGAGTAGTTTATTTGGTGATGACCAAAATATTTTTGGTTGTTTAGATATTTGTCTTGTAGGCTGGTAGAGTATGTTTGCTTATCCTGTCTGGCACTGAGTTTTGCAAAGTTTCTAAAATGTCTTAATTGCTGGAAGGCTTAGAGTTCTATTTTTAAAACAATTTTTCTGGGCTTTATCTCTTTTTGTCATGATTTTTTTGTTTGTTTCTTTTGTCAGCCATGGTGTGGATTGGACTTTACTCTTTGATTATGTACTGGTGCTAGATTATTTAAGGTCTATAAGAATATGCTATTAAAGTGTTCTCCAGCAGTATCTAGTGGCATTGCTCTAAGTACATTCCCGTTATGCTGTTTTAGTGTGTCATTGAAAATATTTTTGCTGGAATTGGTTGTATTTCATATTTGGCTGTAGATAATATGTTTATCTAGGTTATGGTGAATTCTAATGGCATATGTTGGTATGTGGTAACTTATGCTATCTGAGAGGCAACCTACTTTTGTCAGTTTTTCTGGCTTGTTTGTAAGGATCCAGTCTAATGCTGAGTGTCTCCCTGAATTTTTTTTTATTCTAACAATGGCATCCTTGGACCTAGATGCCATACCCTTGCTTATAAGTTGAGTGACACAGAATGACTTCCTTAATACATGGTCAAAGACCAAGTTGCTGCTTTCATGTGTTCCCAAATCCCTGAACACTGGGTCTACTCTTGGGGGTGTATTATCAATGTGGTAGTTTCCAGGGGTAGCTGTCTTCCCAAAAGATACTACTGTGCATTTCTTGAGACTGAGATTTAGACAGTGGCTCTGGAACCAATTATTACTCTGTGCCAGGCCTTCTTTGAGGATATTTGTGTCTTGTGGAATTTTATGGCTGCACTTAGTTTGCAGTTTTCTGTAAACTTGGTCAGTCAGAGGCCCTTTATATTGGCCTTAACTTTGGAGAAGTAGATGCTAAAAAGGAACTGCCCCAGTACTAAGTCTTGAGGGACTCCAGTAGTAACTGCCTCTTTGTAGATTCCCCTGACCTAACTTCTTTTGTCCTATCTGAGATACACATGGCTGTCCTGCAGGTCACATAGGGATTTATTCCTAATTTTGTGGGTTTGTTCATAGGTTAGGTTAGTACTAGGCTATCAGAGGTTCCTCTTGAAGAGGTCCAAAGAGGCACTCTGCTTGACATGTATGGGCAATCTATTCCAGAGTCTGGGGAGCTCCAACATGTTTTGTTTATTGTGATGACAAGGTTTAGATTGTAGCATGTCCAACAGCTCTGGGTTTGACATGGCCTTGTATGTTAAGCAGAGATGGCATCTGCTTTAGGCCTGTGATTCTTTTAGTGAGGTATTTCTGAGGCCTTTCCAGTTGTTACAATGTTTGAGTGGGGTATTGTATCAAATGTTTTGTTGACCGTCTTGAAAAAGTCCACCAGGCTGAATAGGCATAACCTGTCCTTGACAAAACAAAACTGAATTGGATCCAGTCTTTGAAGATATCTTATGTCATTTTTTATCATTTACATGGCTTTGTATATGAGACTAGTCAGATTTTTGGGTCTGTAGTAGTGCTGTCAGTTCTTTGACTTCACTCTGCTACAGTCCCCTGAAGATTGCAAAAAGGTGTTTCTGCACTGCTGCTCTGTTAGTCAGAGACTAAAACTGCAATCATCTGAATAACCAGTGTGATAACTAGATTTCAATGCAATACACAATAGCATTAATGCTTATAGCACACATTAAGTTGCTAGCATACAGGATTGTGATCAGGTCTCCAATCATAACCAGGATGTTGTATTTCAAACATGGATGTCAAGAAATTCAGCACTAGAACAAATGTAGTAGTGGTATTTTACAGCTTAAGCAGTAACACATTAACCCTTGCCACACAGAGGGTAGCCACCCAAGAAGAGCATTGAGAAGCTGTTAAGCACATCATTCTGACTTAAATAAAGAGTCTGAATGGAGCATTTATGTTGGTTTAATGGATTCCCACTGCTCTTCTGCTGTGGCCACTGAGCATGTACTGTTAAATAGGAGACTAGTGGTAAACAAAACTAATAGAGTATGTAACAATTGATAAGCACCATTCTGATGTCAGAAAGGTAGTTAACAAGCCTACCCTCACACCTTTCTAACATCAGAAAGGTGCTTAACAAGCCTATCTTTTCCCTGATTTCAGAGATTAATCACAGCACTCCATGTACTATAATGTTGCTATTTACTCTGAGAGACAAAGAGGTTTAGAAACCAATTAGAAGGTGAATTTGAAATTACATAAGCAGGAAAAAACATTCTAATAAAAGAATGAAATGAGATTTCTGGTGAAACCAGAATAGCCTGATAGCATAGCTGAAGCAGAACAAAGAAAAGCAAAATGAAAATTGATCTAAAATAACATGAAACAAATGAGTATTGGATATTGTATACTGAATGTGAGAGCTAAATGATTTTTTATGACAGGGTATATTTTTTTATTATTTTACTGGGAAAGTAAGACTTGGAACGAGCCAATTTTCAGCAGAGGCCGGGGAGAAATACTCCAGATGCATGTCTATGTAATGTGGGAGGAAACCAGAGCACCCAGAGGAAACCCACACAAATGCATGGAGGACATGCAGACTCCACACAGAAGGCACTCAACCCGAGAATTGAACCAGAGAACCTTTTGCTGTGAGGCGACAACTCTACTGCTGCACCACTGCACCATCCATATACATTTTCCATACATTTTTCATACTGGTGCAGCCAGTTTTAATTTTAAATCTGGCAGCTAAAATTTACAGTGGACCTATACATACACACACACACACACACACACACACACACACACACACACACACACACACACACACACACTAAGCTCATGGTTGCACAATTGTGAAGAAAAGTAAATACTCAAAAGTTACACTGTACCTGATGAGCCATAGTTCAGTTACAGCATAGTTTGATCAAGGTAACCAATGAATTGTTCAGCAAATCTACATGCAATGAAACAAATGTGTGATCAAACCCCTCCATTCATCTACAACCCCCTTTCCCATTTTTGTACATGAGGTTGGGATGTCAGTTCAACAGTGACAATCATTTAGAGCCAAGGTTTACACTGCCAGGTGGAGAGCCCTGCCGCAGCAATGTGTAATCAAGTAAAAGGCAATTAATTTATATATATTTATGCATGTGTGTGGCTAATGGTCTTTTTCTGGGAGAGACCCAAGGTGGTATTTATACAGTTAGGGGAAATTTTGCCAGGGCATCAAGAAACTTTCCTTACTGTTTTCAATGTGTATCAGGGGATCTTGTACATCTACCCTAGCTACCACCAACTCAAGCAGACGGGAACTTGGTTTTTCATCCCATCAAGAGGGCCACATACTCAGGAGGGCAGTTCCCCTTAATGCTGCACAGTAGTGTCATCAATCCAATCATCTGGAGCGGGAATATAACCCACAGCCTTCTGATCTTGCAGCACCAAAGATGAGTGTGCTACCTGTTACACATACATATACAAGTATGTGTGTATACATACACACGCACACACACACACACACACACACACACACACACACACACACACACACACACACACACACACACACACACACACACACACACACCTAAATAGATTCCTTACCATCACTAATTCTAACCCTAAAATGCAATCAGATGTACAGACTCTCACACCTCTAAAAGAACCTATACTTACGTCTTTTGGCAAAACAGATTCTTGACAGGTAGATGTACAACAATGAGAGCCTTTGGAAAAACATCCCGTCATTTAACATTTTGAGCATATGCACATTAAGAAAAAGGTCAGGGGGACCATATGTACATTTCTCAAAGAGAGCTATCTCAACAATTTAGAATTCTGAACAATTAAACATTAGAGGCTTGTATTTCAGCTTTTATTTGTCCACAAATTTTTAATTTCTTTGGATAAAATGACCTAAAATTATTCATTCAGTCAGAATAAATTCAGTTTTGAGGAACTATATAAGTAACAGTATGCAAACCAAAGCTTGGCTTAATTATTTTGCCCAAGAACAAAAGATTGTTGCTAACTCGAGGTCTTTGCCTGTTCATATTACAGTTTGTAACAAAGTCATAAATGGTACCTTATTTAGTATGTACTCCATAAATGTAGTTGAGCATCTCTCCTTGCCTTTGCATTGCAATAATCTCATCTTTTAACAAGAAGCTGAATGTTTACAGTGCTCAAACCCAGTTCAGACTTCTCTGTGGATTCAGAACTCACTCAGTTTACCATGCAGGCAGAGTTTCTCCTTTGCTTAACAACAGCTTCTTTTTTCAGGAATAATTTTTAGACTTCCTTCATTTTTTCATGCATAGATCAGAAGACAAAAAGCTAAGTCTTCCAAGAGGGAGTGTCCATGGTATGTGTACAGAGGCTTAGTTGTTGTATAACCTTGCCTCTGTCTGTTTGCTTGTCTGCTCTGAATCTTCCATTTTATTTTCTGTCCCTCTGTTGTAAAGGTAACAAGCCAATACAATATCACAGTGAGCACTGTACTTTCCAGGATCAGCATTCACTATACTACATGGCCCACCCCACCACCACCACCATGTACAACCAACTGCTCTAGCATCATTAGGTGGGATATAATCGCAAGGAAGCTCATCTGCATTCAAGTGACTGTGACCTGAATTATGTTGAATCTTACAATTACATACTGTAAAGTGAAAACCCATGTGGCTAATTTTGGGGCCTAGTCCTTCAGATGGTACAGTCACTGGACCATTCTAGAGAGAGATGGACAGTAATTAACACACTCTCTCTATGTGGTAAACACTGCTTTAGAGAGGTGAGGGTGCATTTCATAGCAAGGCATTTTCTCTCTCTCTGTATATATACATAGATGAATAACATCTATCAGCATTGTGGAACTTTCTACTTAGAAAACAGATGGGATGCTCACTGCTTTCTGGTATCTCAGGTCAGACTTCTCCTATGCCTACCTCAGAAACATCTGCATGCAATATAAATTTCTAGGAAAATTCTGGAGCTATTAGTATTTGATTTTACCTCAGCATGTTCTTTAGTTGCTTAAAGGCTTGTTCTATTTTAACTGTCTGGCTAAGCAGAGCTGGAGTACAGGCAATCCCCTCAAATACAGTGAAAGAGAAAAAGATAAGTCCTCCTGTTCTTTATGCTAAGAACAAACAAAAAGCTTCAAGATTGGGCAAAGATCTGCTATGTTTCAACACATCTTTCCTATCCTTTTTATAGAAACTGCAGCAAGAAGCTATACTAACTCCTTGCTACAGTTACTAACATACAATTTGCAGGTAGTCTTTGAAACTAGTTAAGCAACTGCACTCTGATTATTCACTCAGTTTCAACAAAAGTGATCAATTACTCACACCACCGACTTGCAAGTCCTAGTTAGCCCTATTTTGCAGTTCTGATTGTGTCCACTAATAGATTGCACCTGGGGCACCTGCTTCCTTCATCCTGCCGTAGGTGCAGTTTTGCACTTAGGTTCATAGGTAGTTACAAGAAACTGTTAAAGAGTCTACCCCAAATTGCCTCAAAGCACTGTCTGGTTAAGTGACTTGCTCAAGGTTACACAGTAGGAAAAGGAAGGCTGGTGGAATCAAACCCTGTACCACAGGATGTAGCTTACTAACAGCTCACAGCCTTAGTCCACTGCACCGACTGCCAGAGTCAGCCTTCAGGCAAACCTTACCTTGCCCAGATCGGTCAAGGGCAAGCAAAGCTAGAAGGATTAGAAAGTAATTTAGGATAATAGCCAATGATGCCTAAAATACCTTAACTTGTTTCTTAGTGGTTAGTCTGGGCCAGTTTTATTCTGTTTCAGTTTTCCCAGCCTGTGGTTTCAATACCCATTACATAGCCTAAATATCAGAACTCTGCTATGCCTAGCTTGGACTTAACTGGGTTAGCAGTCAACAGAGCTTGATTAGATGAATCTAAAACAGCTTGACATCTAGAGAGATGACTCTCTCAGTCTTCAGACAATGTCATTAAACCGTCTCTGTCTGGCAGTTAATGAGTTGTTTCTTGTAATCCAACATACAGGGTTTGATTCCTACCAAATTCACTTACTTACTGTGTGACTGAACAATTCACTTAACCAGACAGTACTCTTAGGTTACCCCTGAAGTGGCAAGTAGATTTTGTGGCTTACTTGGTTAGCAAATGTAAAAAGAAATGAAATAGGTAGGGTGTTACTGATCTTCTAAGAGTTCTAAAAATTTAATGTATCAGCGTCCGGAATATTGATGGTACTCTGTGATGCTGAAAAGGCAGGAAGGACACTGTAATAGAAAAATGTACCTTGAGCAGAAAATAGAATGTTTTTTATTAACTTCTGGGGTTACTGGAATTTGTTAATAACCTTTGGCTCTATCCAAGGTGAGCAGAAATCTAGCCTTGCCCAACTTTGCAATCAGGTAATCCACCTGAGCCATGGAATATTTATCAGTTTATGTATAATATTAATTTTCTGAAGTCTTTGCAAAATCTTTCAACACCCACCAGGCTTTGAGGCCAGTACAATCAAGATATTATTCTTACTTTAAGATATTTCTATGAGCAGAAGTCTGAGCATTTGGATTTTGCTATCTGGTACAGCTTCAAATTTATTTTCTCACCAGGTACATTTTCAGCGTTGTACTTGATAAAACTGGTTCTACCAGGCAACTCTAAAAATATGTCTTTATTCCTTGGAGATTGATAAATTCTCATCAATTTTGATCTCTGGACATGCACTGAGGGTCTAACTTCTTCTACAAGTATATCTAGTACAAAACTCTTCAGTTTTTCTCCAATGATTTGTGGTATATCTATTCAGGTTTACTTAAGTTGTATTACACTGTAATTTACTGAAGTTACTGTTCCTACAATTTCAAAATGCCTCTGTTACTTTGCAGGGAACTTGTTTTCAGTGCTTGCTACACATACTTCAACCACTGCTTTAAATTCTCAGAGGCAACCATTTTTGTTATATCCAGTCTGTTATGGCACCTGTGCTTTCTCTAGCGGATCTTTCAGTATAAGTACTACAGTTTTTTAACCTGTCATGCAGTTTTGTAAAGTGACCCATAACACATTTAAAAAGGGTGCTTTCTTTCTCCCATGTTTCATTTGCTATATCTAACAAGCCTTCAGGATGTCTGCCATATAGCAGTTTAAATAGTGTGAATCAAGTTTATGTCTTGAATAATTCTCTTACAGCAAAGAGAAGGTATGAGAGCAGCTGATCCCAATTTCTCTCCTCCAGTTGTATTTCTTTTTATGACATATACTTTAACGTTTTATTAAAAGAGTCAGTCAGTCCACCTGTCTGGGGTTAGTTTTCAAATGACGTTTCATTAAAAAAAATTAACAAAGTTCATGCATTACTGTGGACATGAATGGGGTATCTTAATCAGTACAAATTTCTCTGGGAATTTCTAGTCTCCAAAAAGCACATCTAGGTTTTTCTCTGAGAACTTTGTACTAACTCTTTAAAGCTATACTGCCTTAGGAAATGTTATTGTTCATGTCTTTTATAATACCAGGACAGTTAAATATACCTAAAATGTTAGTTTTTGTACATTATGTGTTCATAAATGAATATCTAAAATGTGTCTGTGTGCTCAGGAGCAGCCTTACGTCAACTGGTGCCCTAGGCAAACTGGCTCAACAGCGCCCCCCCACTACACCACCCGGTGCCCCCATCCTGGTCTACCTACACCAAATAAATACTGGAAAAACGCCCCTGCTAAAGCGGCGCCCTATGCGGCCGCCTAGTTGGCTTATGCCTAAGGCTGGCTATGTGTGTGCTAACTCCATCACGAGTTTCAGTTTTGCAGTTTTAAGATAACTGCATATGCATCTATTCCCATTTAAATGCAGATTCCAAAGGCATTGAGTATACATTGTGACCTGCCATATATCCAGTACATTTCAAATGATTCCAAAGTATTAATTTCCTTTGATTTTAAACACTGTGAGCTTAAAGAAGTTCTACACTTTGCAATTTGAAATGTGTAATTGACATTATGTGATACCTTGCTAGATTGCAATAATTCAATATTCTTCATCATCATCATCAGCCCCATTTTTCAGATTTTTCCTACATGGGGACGGGGTATCGTGTTAACTTTCACCAACTCTCTCGATTCAGTGCCACACTCCTGCCTTCTTCAACACTCATGCCTGACTGTCACAGATCTTCTTTTATGCAATCCATCAACCTATTTGCTGGATGTCCTCGCTTCCTCTTACCTTCTTCCTGTCTGTCCCAAATCTTCCTCACCAGATTGTATTCTGCTTTTCTGCACATGTGCCCAAACCACCGTAATCTGTTCTCTTTGATCTTTTCTGCAATTGGAGCAACCTTGACTTCTGCTCTTATGTCCTCATTTCTTTATCTGTCCCACAGTGTGCATCCTATCACCCTTCTCACACACTTCATTTCCATCACCTCTAGCTTCTTTAACTGTTGTGCCTTTACTGCCCAGGTTTCTGTACCATAGAGTAGTACTGGTTGCACCACTGTCTTGTCCGCCTTTCTTTTCAACTTTGGCATTCTTCTGTCATACAGTACACCTGACACTCTATGCCAGTTGGCTGCAGCCCATCTAATTCTAGTTTTGACCTCTTCAGTCAGACGTCCCTTCTCCTCAACCACCCCTCCCAGATACTTGAAGCTGTTTACCTGTTCCACTATCTTCCTTTCTAACTCTATACTCAGCTTCTTCTGATTTCCCCAATTTGATGCCATTGCCATTGTCTTATCTGTGCTTAGCTTCATGCCATGTGCTTTCAGTTTTGGATTCCATTCCCCTGTCCTTTGCTGAAGTTCTAGTTCAGAGTCTGCCTGTAATGCCACATTGTCTACATACAGCAGCTTTGTTGATCTGCCCACTCTGACATGTTTGCTAATGTAGTCCATCACCAGTATGAACAACAGTGGGCTCAGAACTGAACCCTGATGTACATCCACTCCCACTGGGAACCCCGCTGTAAGGCTGAACACTGTTCATACTTGAGTCATAGGGTCCTTGTACATAGCCTGCACTAACTGTACCAATGTCTCTGGGACTTCAAACCACCACAGTACTGCCCAGATCAGCTTTCTTAGGATCTTGTCATATGCTTTTTCCAAGTCTAGAAATGTCCAGTTGGACTCTCCCCTCATCTCTAGCTTCTTCTCAAGTGTCTGTCTCACTGCAAATATCAGGTCAATTGTGCTGCTTCCTGATCTGAAACCAAACTGCTCATCTCCCATCTTATATTTCACTACTCTGTATTTTTCATCATAAAGAGCATAATAAGCCAAACTCTTTTGTATAATTGATGACCAATGCAAAAATATTAGTATTTCTGAATAATCTTGATAATTAAGGATCTGAAGGCCAATAATTCTCCTTGTAAATTTCCTTTGAATTTTATACAATGGTAGGAATACATTGAATCCTCAAGGTAAGCTTATGAAATGAACACATTAAGAGTCTTAGTATTTCAGTAGCAACATTTTAAGGCTATCCCAACCACTAAAAGTCTTAGTATGATTTATAGATCTTATTCTGATCACTTCTGTTTCAGTTTTACCTAGTATTGCTGTTAAATTAAAAAATTCCTTTGAATGTAGGAACTGAATTTGATTTCCAATTTTTCCAATTGTTTTGTAATCATTTTTTGTAATCATTTTTCTAGCTACTGTCAGGGGATTCCATAACATATTTTGTTGTTAGGCTTTTACACATAAAGGAAGTGGAACATTCATTACTATCACTGATCTAAAGAATAATTACTAGACCATAACACTTTAAAAAACATTCCCCTTAAAAAACTATGTTAACAAGAGGGCATATCATCATTTTAAGGATTTTAAATTATCTGTACACCACAATGATAAAACAAAGTTTTCTGTCAACAATGATGTAAATTATGACTTGAATAGGGACAAAGCTGCATTCAATGTAAATAATAGTGGAAACAACTATGGATACCATAATGGAAATGCACTGCAAAGGGATGCTTATAGAGACAATGATGTTTTTTAGAGCAACCCCCGCTAAGGAGGTCCGAGAGAATAAAAGACAGGTACCGGGAAGGGAAAAATCAATATTTAAACCAAGGGAGGAAAGCCCACTTCAGGACAAATTCCCATTATTATTAAAGGATACACTTAATACCACTGTACTTGTTTTACCAAATGCCACTAGTAAGACTGACAATATGTGTGAAAATGTGAGTGAACACAATAACCCTTCTTTTGATTTAAGCATGGGGAACATGTTACACTCTATTTACTTAAGTGACACCGCAACAACAGGTGAAAATTTTGAGACAACTAATCATGATGTTTGTGATGTCATTACTAATGGTGGCTTTAACATATATAATTACAGTGAATTGAATTTAAATCACGGTCATATTACTTTGTTTAAAAGGGGCTTTACATTTGTTCCGTATTTTAAAAGTGACATAGGTGAAACACTTATTAATTTAAAAGTTTATGTTAGGTTATTGAATTTAAAAATGGTTTTTGCTAAGGAACAGGTACCAGGTGATGTTGATGTTGATAGAGGGTCTATTATGTTGAAAAGATCCAGTATATTTATACCACCCAACAACCCGGTTATACAAGTTTTTGAAACATTATGTGAGTCCCAAATACGTAGGGAATTAAAGAAGAAACATATGAAAAAAGACAATTTAACTGACACTGAGAGAAGTTAGATTACATCAACAAAGTTTCTAAATATGAAGTACAAAGAGCATACACAAAGATAGACTGGTTACTATATGACTGCTTAATGGAAAGCATGATCAATACACAAGAATATGATTTCTTAGTTGTTGAACACCCCATCAACCCTACGATCTTTGGCATACCTAAAGTACACAAATTCTAAACTTGAAACTATAGCCAAATTTGTTGATGTACACTGTAAAGGTATTAGTATGAATTTTCCATACATAATTAAAGACTCCTGGAATTGTTTAGAAAAATTAAGAGAATTCAATGAGAATTACACAGGAGTCAAATACACTATGATAACATCTAACTACTGGGAGAACATTATATTTTATGTTAGATTTCTGGATGATATTCTGATTTTCTGGAAAGGTGAAGAAAGTGATATAAAAGATTTTATACATTACTTAGACACAAGTACTAGTTTCCTTAAATTTACATTTCAAATACATAATGAACAGTGTGACTATTTAGATATTAGAATGTATCTTGGAAGAAAGTAGATTATTAAAGGAAATGAATTGTTAGATTCATTATTTCAGGAGGTGTCTAACAACAGGGACACTAAATTTAAACCGATTATCCACAATGGTTTATATAAGGATTCATTTATCATACCTTACAACGAGCAACTCAAAGGTATAGTCAGTCACAAAAATGATACTTGGAAAAACTGTGTTTAATACAAGAAAGGCCCTAGGTTCATACCCGAGAATAACATACAGTAGGGACTAAATCTGAAGGAGATTTTTGAAAGTAGAGATATCCAACATGAAGAAATGTGGGGTTTTTGTAAAGTTGTAAATATATTAACGATGGACCTTATAACAGTGTATGATTATGGGAGAACACCCAAAATATATTATATTAAAATGATATTGTAATTGTAAAAATTTATTTATATGTGTAATTTATAAACCTACATTTATTTAATTATTCATATATTTATTTATGTATACATTTAATACTATTATTCATATACATACATATCTAATTAAAAATATAAAAATATATTTATCACTATTTTTATAATATATTTATTCAATACAATTGCATTATAGTAATGCATACATATATACTTAATTTAATTTAAATAATTAAATACTATACAATATTCACATATATATTTCTATGTAATTAGATACTAAATTTTATTAAAAACAAGATATATTATATGTGGGAACACTTCTGATCCCCAGGATATATCTTTTTACTGGTTTGTTTTTTGATCAGTATCAACAAAAAAAATGTGATGTGAAGTGCACAAAAAAAAAAAAAAGAGAAGCAAAAGAATAACTTACCAAGAAGAAACCGGGAACCGGAACTTCAAGGCTGCATTTTGCCACAAGGCTGTTCCAAAGCCAACAAGTAAATCAAATCACTGAAGATAAAAAAACACTGAGATAAAACAAAAGTCACAGATAAAAATCATTGACAAGCTTTTCAGCCAGGCAGTCCTGAGTTTTATCAGAAATGTTACCTAGTATGGTAAATTATACTAATAATATTACCAGTAAAGCCTGTTTGTAGGGAAGTTTTAGAGTTGATACAAAGTTAAGTCATTGCAGGTTGGATGTTAAGCTTGTAATATTCGCACTTAAAAAATGAAATGTTTTCATTTTTTATTTAAGTTAAATAAAACTGAAAAACATTTCATTTTTGAGTGGATATAATGACTAACTTTTTTTAATCCAACTCTAAAGCACCAGCCAATCTTATACTAGGACCTACCACCACTCAAAAAACATACTTATCTCTTCTCAATTTACATTTAATAGTTTCACAATCCATAAACTCTTGTGTTCATTTCTGAGGCTTGAGTGCCTGCTCTATTTTGGCCTTAAAGGTATAGTGCTGTCCTAAGTCAACAGCCTCAGTGGTCACCCATATGAGAAATTATCCCTGCCCCCGAGCATGAAACCATCAGTCTGAGCCCCAGTGGATGGGCTGGGTCTACTACGAAATCTCGAGTTCCCACAATCTTGACTTTCAATATCCCGAAGCCATAATGTTGAGCTTGTGGAATCTCAAAATTGTAAAACAGAAAAAAAGTTGACAACATTTAAACACATATTTTTGAATGGTGGCAAGCCCCCCTGCACCCCCCACACTCCCTGCAAATTAAATATACCAACTCTGAGATCACACTACAGTGAAGAGAATGATAATGTTCACATTCTGCACTGTATAGTGATCTATATTAATGTTCTCTTCACTGTACAGTGATCTCAGAATTAGTATATTTAGGTTGCAGCAGGTGGGGTGGGTGCAGGAGGGCTTGCCCCCTTGCAAAAACATGTTGTCATCTTTTTTTTTTTGTTTGTTTTACAATTTCGAGATTCCACAATCTCGACATTATGGCTTCAGGATATTGAAAGTTGAGACTGTGGGATCTTGAAATTAAGAAGAGGACCTGGATGGGCTATATGCCATTTACAGCCCATACGCCTTTATGTGGCTGTTACACAGGCAAAAGGATTACACCTAATGGGACAGTATAAAATTACTGCCTTTGTATGACTTCTTCTAATGTTTCAGTGTGGGTTAAAATTCTTTGAGAGGGCAGGGGCTATCAAAATACATGCTGAACAAAGCAGGCTTTTCAGTTTCCTAAAGACCTGTCCCCTTTAACAGTCCATTCATCTTTCAGTTGAGCCATATTTTTATTTATGCCAGTCAGGTGACAAGTGATAGTAGAAATGTCTGAGCTAAACATGCAAGATTGGCTCACCATTTCTAAAAAGACCTTAACTTGCTTTTTGTGGTTGACACAGGCCTCATCTGTAATTCTTACACTTTTACATCTTGGGGGCCTATCTTTCTGCCTATTGTATAGTCAAAATAGTGGGTTTCTGCCATGCTTAACTTGCATTTAACTAGGTTAGCTGTTAGTACAGCCAGAGGAGTTCAAAATGGCTTGAAATTTACAGACACAACTCTCTGAATTTTGAAAGAGTATGGCACCATCATCCTGGTAGGCTGTGGTATATCTGGTAAGGGATCTTACTATCTTGTCCATTAGCCTCTGGAATGTTGCAGGTACTCTATGAAGACTAAAATGCAAGACTCTGTAGTTTTCTTAGTAAATACAATTTCTGTCTTTTAAAGCTGTTGTGACCTGGGGTGTCTTATTCTTATATTTAAAAATGTTTGCATTTTAAGTTGTTCCCTTAGCCTCGACATTTGCTTTACATATTTCACTGACATTATTATGGGACTTTATTATGTTCCACCTTATCAATGGAGAGAGTATTAGTGACAAAACTCAGAACTTAGCTCTGTGCACAACAGACTCCTTTTGAATTTTGAACTTATCTCCTGCAACCCTCAAATAGGTAGGCTTGTTTCACTAAAAGATAGTGACATACCTCTCAAGTGTTCACATTTTTTGCAGAATGTCCAGATTTTTGCCTCATATAGTTGGTTTGTACCTCATAAAACTTTTGTTTTTCTGGCAAATCATTAATGATTGAAATAAGAAATTAATGGCAAACATTTGCTCATCAAACTCCATATCCTTCAGAAAAAAAATATGTGCTAGTGCAAAACCTGTTATTTTACTAACTTTATATGTTTATAAGAGTGATATTTAAAATTGTCCCTATTTTGGGCCTTTGTCTCCCCATTATTTATGGCCTTTTCTATATTTTTTGTGCTAAGGGGTTGAGAGGAATGTAATGCAAGTTATTTGTTTTTCAGGAAGACTGAATGCTTTTGATTTTAAACCTCATGAATATGTAATAAATCTGAGGTGTTATTCTAAATGCTTAAATTTATAGTGGGAAGTGCATCTGTGATTGGCCGAAGGGTATTTCACAGAATTAAATGCAATGCACAAGATCTAATCATAGTGTGATGTAAAGTGAGTTTTTATAATTCTGTAGTGGAAGAATTACAATTTTTACATTTGGTGACAAGATATAAAAGTATAAACACTGCAGATAATTAGTACTAATCATAGCCGTTTATTTATTTAATATTTGTTAACCTGGAAAGTCCGACTGGGACAAAGCCTGTTTTCAGTGGAGGCCTGGGGAGAAATACTCCAGACGCATGACTTTGGAATGTGGGAGGAAACTGGAGCACCCAGAAGAAACCCACACGGGCACAGGGAGGACTTGCAGACTCCACACAGAAGGCACCCCAGCTAAGAATCACACCAGAGAACCTCTTGCTGTGAGGCGGCAATGCTAACTGCTGCATTTTCAGTTGATGTATGCTTTCTTTTTTGACTTGACAACAGAAGAGTAACTTTTAAAAATCTATTTGATTACATTTGACAGTGTTAAAGTAAAAATGAACTTCTGTTTGTTATATACAGTTCTTGCCTGAAGGTAACAGTTGAGCATGCAACACCATCAGTACTGTTGTGTATGATGTATCACTGTTCATGGTTCTGTCACTTCAGCAGTGTAGCTCAGTGATTCAGTGCCATGTCACTAATGCAATATGAAATCAGACATCTAGTGATGGTATAGAGTTATAGTTTTCTGATCTTCCCAACATCACACTTGAATATGTTACCTGCTAAGCAATTGATACTGCCCCCTAATTCCATTTGGAGCACAAAATCCAAAGGATGACTGTGCCTGTTGCTGGTCAGCTCTAAAGGTGTATTGTTACAGTGGTATGATGATATTCTTTGAGCATATGGTATTAGCTGGATGAACCAAAGTTAAAACAATCCACTGACCTGAAATTAGAATGTTAGCCTTAAGTATAGTCATAAAACACGACAAGTTCTTTATATACAGGAAAGAATAAATATTAAGGCAGTGGGATTAGTAGACAGGGAGTACTCTGTCTAATTTCACAATAACTTGGACATGGTCATAGAAAACATGACTAACCTTGGACAACAGTCTTTTTCAAGACATAAGAATATATGGCAAAACAATGGTGCGGAAGGAGTTTATAATCAGGATTATTGTGTTAATGGACAGCAAAGCTGGTAAGAATGTGCACTAAATTGCAAAAAAAAAAAATGTCATTACAACCGCTATGTAAACATTGCATGCATCTATTCCTGACATTAATTATATAATGATGTCATAGAGGAAACTCATTCATTGTATTTATTTTATTGTATTTTACAAATTGATAATCAGGAAAGTGAGCTCTTAGGTTAAATATTTAAACATGTAAATACATGGCATTGTGATTTCTAGTCGATCATTGTTTTGAGAACTTATATTGGGTTTAACATAAGAGATGCATAGACAGTTCAGTTACTAGGCAAGCAGATCATTAAAAAATCTAGCCCAAATTTCCCATTGCCTCAAAGCACTGTCTAATTAAGTGACTTGCTCAATGTCACACAGTAAGCAACCTCAGCCTTCAGGAAACTGGAAATGAATGTCTCTCCAAACACCCATTATATTGGCGACTTTTCCACTGCAAAATATAGACTGGGAGCATTACTCTAGCTCCAAATACCCCCAGCCCAAAGGTTCCTGAATTTATAAACTCAAAATGCTAAGTGGAACACATCTGTTACCACAAGGGAAAGAGGGAAAAATATACTGGACCTGATCTTCACCAACAACATGGGGACTCCCCCAGAACCAGAGTGTATCTCACTCCCCTAACCACAAGATCAGACCATAAACTACCTTCACTGGATGTTCACATAACCCCGAGCAAAAACCCCTCTCCCAGAAAACCAAAGTGAAAAAACTTCTCTAAAGAAATTCCCTCACACTCCCTCAAAACTGAGGTGGAATCCTTCTTCAAAATCCCCGGCCTTCAGGGAGGCATGGCTACCCAGGACCAGTAATGAACTTTTATAATCCCATTCTCCTATGACCACCTTCAGGGAAACCAAGACCCAATGATCCCAAATAAAACCAAGACCCAATCCCTCCAAAGGTAGGAGAAAATAATAAAAGGGGGAGGCCAGCCTGAAACAAGTATATACAATAGAAGGAGGGAAGCTACTAAACTCAAGGAGCAAAATTCCAAAAAAATTACCAGCCACCTAAGGTATTCCACAAGGCTTTCTTTACACAGGAATCGCCTAAGGCCAGCTCTTAAGAGAAAATGGCATCAAGTCCTTAAGGATAATCAAAAGGCTTTCTTTTTACAAGACCGCACAACCTGGACAAACATTGTGATAAAACTCTCCCCCATCTCCAATGACAAAAATACACCCTTCCCCACAGACATTGCTAATCTCCTAGCTGTCAGGTTCATTCCAAACTTCCTCCCTTCCCACCAAATGGGCAAAATGCTATTCCAAGCGGGTGAGTGCTGCTCTCAATATCTCGATGCTCAGGCTAGAGCCAGAAAAAAGCAAAACACAGCATCAATGGGGACCTGTGACGGTGTCCCGGCTGCATCCTACATGAACTACAAGACAACCTAAACCCAAACATAAAGGTGCTGTTCAATCTCAGCCTTACTACAGGATATGTACCCAAAGAGTGGCGCATAGCAACTGTGGTCCCTCCATGGAGGTGGTGCCTCAACGGATCCTGGAAATAATCACCCCACAAGGAAAGACTAGCTTCCTCTGCAAAGCTATGTTTGGGATAATCATGGACCTCATAAATAAAGATATTCTTTGGTACAGACACTGATCCTACCCAAAGAGGCTTTGTTATGGGCAGATCTGGAATCTTAAACCTGGTTGATTTCTTTGAAATTTCCACCAAGGCCATGGATTGCAAAATGTGGTCCACACAGCCTACCTGACTGGAGCCATGCAATTTGATACAATACCCCACCAATTAATTTCATAGATAGCTCGTCTCCGGGACCCTTAAATATAAAGGTATATGGTCG
>NC_056732.1:1416061204-1416073704 GCF_019279795.1 Protopterus annectens | reverse complement strand
TTATTGTTTGTGGTAGTAACAAGCACAAGGATGGCATGGTCTTATTGTTTGTGGTAGTAACAAGGACAAGGATGGCATGGTCTTATTGTTTGTGGTAGTAACAAGCACAAGGATGGCATGGTCTTATTGTTTGTGGTAGTAACAAGGACAAGGATGGCATGGTCTTATTGTTTGTGGTAGTAACAAGCACAAGGATGGCATGATCTTATTGTTTGTGGTAGTAACAAGCACAAGGATGGCATGGTCTTATTGTTTGTGGTAGTAACAAGCACAAGGATGGCATGATCTTATTGTTTGTGGTAGTAACAAGGACAAGGATGGCATGGTCTTATTGTTTGTGGTAGTAACAAGCACAAGGATGGCATGGTCTTATTGTTTGTGGTAGTAACAAGCACAAGGATGGCATGGTCTTATTGTTTGTGGTAGTAACAAGGACAAGGATGGCATGGTCTTATTGTTTGTGGTAGTAACAAGCACAAGGATGGCATGGTCTTATTGTTTGTGGTAGTAACAAGCACAAGGATGGCATGGTCTTATTGTTTGTGGTAGTAACAAGGACAAGGATGGCATGGTCTTATTGTTTGTGGTAGTAACAAGCACAAGGATGGCATGGTCTTATTGTTTGTGGTAGTAACAAGGACAAGGATGGCATGGTCTTATTGTTTGTGGTAGTAACAAGGACAAGGATGGCATGATCTTATTGTTTGTGGTAGTAACAAGCACAAGGATGGCATGGTCTTATTGTTTGTGGTAGTAACAAGGACAAGGATGGCATGGTCTTATTGTTTGATTTAGTAACAAGCACAAGGATGGCATGGTCTTATTGTTTGTGGTAGTAACAAGCACAAGGATGGCATGGTCTTATTGTTTGTGGTAGTAACAAGCACAAGGATGGCATGGTCTTATTGTTTGTGGTAGTAACAAGGACAAGGATGGCATGGTCTTATTGTTTGATTTAGTAACAAGCACAAGGATGGCATGGTCTTATTGTTTGTGGTAGTAACAAGGACAAGGATGGCATGGTCTTATTGTTTGTGGTAGTAACAAGCACAAGGATGGCATGGTCTTATTGTTTGTGGTAGTAACAAGGACAAGGATGGCATGGTCTTATTGTTTGTGGTAGTAACAAGCACAAGGATGGCATGGTCTTATTGTTTGTGGTAGTAACAAGCACAAGGATGGCATGGTCTTATTGTTTGTGGTAGTAACAAGGACAAGGATGGCATGGTCTTATTGTTTGTGGTAGTAACAAGCACAAGGATGGCATGGTCTTATTGTTTGTGGTAGTAACAAGCACAAGGATGGCATGGTCTTATTGTTTGTGGTAGTAACAAGGACAAGGATGGCATGGTCTTATTGTTTGTGGTAGTAACAAGCACAAGGATGGCATGGTCTTATTGTTTGTGGTAGTAACAAGGACAAGGATGGCATGGTCTTATTGTTTGTGGTAGTAACAAGGACAAGGATGGCATGGTCTTATTGTTTGATTTAGTAACAAGCACAAGGATGGCATGGTCTTATTGTTTGTGGTAGTAACAAGGACAAGGATGGCATGGTCTTATTGTTTGTGGTAGTAACAAGCACAAGGATGGCATGGTCTTATTGTTTGTGGTAGTAACAAGCACAAGGATGGCATGGTCTTATTGTTTGTGGTAGTAACAAGCACAAGGATGGCATGGTCTTATTGTTTGTGGTAGTAACAAGGACAAGGATGGCATGGTCTTATTGTTTGTGGTAGTAACAAGCACAAGGATGGCATGGTCTTATTGTTTGTGGTAGTAACAAGGACAAGGATGGCATGGTCTTATTGTTTGTGGTAGTAACAAGCACAAGGATGGCATGGTCTTATTGTTTGTGGTAGTAACAAGCACAAGGATGGCATGGTCTTATTGTTTGTGGTAGTAACAAGGACAAGGATGGCATGGTCTTATTGTTTGTGGTAGTAACAAGGACAAGGATGGCATGGTCTTATTGTTTGTGGTAGTAACAAGGACAAGGATGGCATGGTCTTATTGTTTGTGGTAGTAACAAGCACAAGGATGGCATGGTCTTATTGTTTGTGGTAGTAACAAGCACAAGGATGGCATGGTCTTATTGTTTGTGGTAGTAACAAGGACAAGGATGGCATGGTCTTATTGTTTGTGGTAGTAACAAGCACAAGGATGGCATGGTCTTATTGTTTGTGGTAGTAACAAGGACAAGGATGGCATGGTCTTATTGTTTGTGGTAGTAACAAGCACAAGGATGGCATGGTCTTATTGTTTGTGGTAGTAACAAGGACAAGGATGGCATGGTCTTATTGTTTGTGGTAGTAACAAGCACAAGGATGGCATGGTCTTATTGTTTGTGGTAGTAACAAGCACAAGGATGGCATGGTCTTATTGTTTGTGGTAGTAACAAGGACAAGGATGGCATGGTCTTATTGTTTGTGGTAGTAACAAGGACAAGGATGGCATGGTCTTATTGTTTGTGGTAGTAACAAGCACAAGGATGGCATGGTCTTATTGTTTGTGGTAGTAACAAGGACAAGGATGGCATGGTCTTATTGTTTGTGGTAGTAACAAGCACAAGGATGGCATGGTCTTATTGTTTGTGGTAGTAACAAGGACAAGGATGGCATGGTCTTATTGTTTGTGGTAGTGACAATGACAAGCACAAGGATGGCATGGTCTTATTGTTTGTGGTAGTAACAAGCACAAGGATGGCATGGTCTTATTGTTTGTGGTAGTAACAAGCACAAGGATGGCATGGTCTTATTGTTTGTGGTAGTAACAAGGACAAGGATGGCATGGTCTTATTGTTTGTGGTAGTAACAAGCACAAGGATGGCATGGTCTTATTGTTTGTGGTAGTAACAAGCACAAGGATGGCATGATCTTATTGTTTGTGGTAGTAACAAGGACAAGGATGGCATGGTCTTATTGTTTGTGGTAGTAACAAGCACAAGGATGGCATGGTCTTATTGTTTGTGGTAGTAACAAGGACAAGGATGGCATGGTCTTATTGTTTGTGGTAGTAACAAGCACAAGGATGGCATGGTCTTATTGTTTGTGGTAGTAACAAGGACAAGGATGGCATGGTCTTATTGTTTGTGGTAGTAACAAGGACAAGGATGGCATGGTCTTATTGTTTGTGGTAGTAACAAGGACAAGGATGGCATGGTCTTATTGTTTGTGGTAGTAACAAGGACAAGGATGGCATGGTCTTATTGTTTGTGGTAGTAACAAGGACAAGGATGGCATGGTCTTATTGTTTGATTTAGTAACAAGCACAAGGATGGCATGGTCTTATTGTTTGTGGTAGTAACAAGGACAAGGATGGCATGGTCTTATTGTTTGTGGTAGTAACAAGCACAAGGATGGCATGGTCTTATTGTTTGTGGTAGTAACAAGGACAAGGATGGCATGGTCTTATTGTTTGTGGTAGTAACAAGCACAAGGATGGCATGGTCTTATTGTTTGTGGTAGTAACAAGGACAAGGATGGCATGGTCTTATTGTTTGTGGTAGTAACAAGCACAAGGATGGCATGGTCTTATTGTTTGTGGTAGTAACAAGCACAAGGATGGCATGGTCTTATTGTTTGTGGTAGTAACAAGGACAAGGATGGCATGGTCTTATTGTTTGTGGTAGTAACAAGCACAAGGATGGCATGGTCTTATTGTTTGTGGTAGTAACAAGCACAAGGATGGCATGGTCTTATTGTTTGTGGTAGTAACAAGGACAAGGATGGCATGGTCTTATTGTTTGTGGTAGTAACAAGGACAAGGATGGCATGGTCTTATTGTTTGTGGTAGTAACAAGCACAAGGATGGCATGGTCTTATTGTTTGTGGTAGTAACAAGGACAAGGATGGCATGGTCTTATTGTTTGTGGTAGTAACAAGCACAAGGATGGCATGGTCTTATTGTTTGTGGTAGTAACAAGCACAAGGATGGCATGGTCTTATTGTTTGTGGTAGTAACAAGCACAAGGATGGCATGGTCTTATTGTTTGTGGTAGTAACAAGGACAAGGATGGCATGGTCTTATTGTTTGTGGTAGTAACAAGCACAAGGATGGCATGGTCTTATTGTTTGTGGTAGTAACAAGGACAAGGATGGCATGGTCTTATTGTTTGTGGTAGTAACAAGGACAAGGATGGCATGGTCTTATTGTTTGTGGTAGTAACAAGGACAAGGATGGCATGGTCTTATTGTTTGTGGTAGTAACAAGCACAAGGATGGCATGGTCTTATTGTTTGTGGTAGTAACAAGGACAAGGATGGCATGGTCTTATTGTTTGTGGTAGTAACAAGGACAAGGATGGCATGGTCTTATTGTTTGTGGTAGTAACAAGCACAAGGATGGCATTATCTTATTGTTTGTGGTAGTAACAAGACAAGAATGGTATGGTCTTATTGTTTGTGGTAGTATCAAGGACAAGGGTGGCATTGTCTTATTGTTTGTGGTAGTAACAAGCACAAGGATGGCATGGTCTTATTGTTTGTGGTAGTAACAAGGACAAGGATGGCATGGTCTTATTGTTTGATTTAGTAACAAGCACAAGGATGGCATGGTCTTATTGTTTGTGGTAGTAACAACGACAAAGATGGCACAGTATTTTTTGTGGAAGTAACAAGGACAAGGATGGCATGGTCTTATTGTTTGTGGTAGTAACAAGCACAAGGATGGCATGGTCTTATTGTTTGTGGTAGTAACAAGCACAAGGATGGCATGGTCTTATTGTTTGTGGTAGTAACAAGGACAAGGATGGCATGGTCTTATTGTTTGTGGTAGTAACAAGGACAAGGATGGCATGGTCTTATTGTTTGTGGTAGTAACAAGCACAAGGATGGCATGGTCTTATTGTTTGTGGTAGTAACAAGGACAAGGATGGCATGGTCTTATTGTTTGTGGTAGTAACAAGCACAAGGATGGCATGGTCTTATTGTTTGTGGTAGTAACAAGGACAAGGATGGCATGGTCTTATTGTTTGTGGTAGTAACAAGGACAAGGATGGCATGGTCTTATTGTTTGTGGTAGTAACAAGCACAAGGATGGCATGGTCTTATTGTTTGTGGTAGTAACAAGCACAAGGATGGCATGGTCTTATTGTTTGTGGTAGTAACAAGGACAAGGATGGCATGGTCTTATTGTTTGTGGTAGTAACAAGCACAAGGATGGCATGGTCTTATTGTTTGTGGTAGTAACAAGGACAAGGATGGCATGGTCTTATTGTTTGTGGTAGTAACAAGGACAAGGATGGCATGGTCTTATTGTTTGTGGTAGTAACAAGCACAAGGATGGCATGGTCTTATTGTTTGTGGTAGTAACAAGCACAAGGATGGCATGGTCTTATTGTTTGTGGTAGTAACAAGGACAAGGATGGCATGGTCTTATTGTTTGTGGTAGTAACAAGCACAAGGATGGCATGGTCTTATTGTTTGTGGTAGTAACAAGCACAAGGATGGCATGGTCTTATTGTTTGTGGTAGTAACAAGGACAAGGATGGCATGGTCTTATTGTTTGTGGTAGTAACAAGCACAAGGATGGCATGGTCTTATTGTTTGTGGTAGTAACAAGGACAAGGATGGCATGATCTTATTGTTTGTGGTAGTAACAAGCACAAGGATGGCATGGTCTTATTGTTTGTGGTAGTAACAAGCACAAGGATGGCATGGTCTTATTGTTTGTGGTAGTAACAAGGACAAGGATGGCATGGTCTTATTGTCTGTGGTAACAAGCACAAGGAAGGCATGGTCTTATTGTTTGTGGTAGTAACAAGCACAAGGATGGCATGGTCTTATTGTTTGTGGTAGTAACAAGGACAAGGATGGCATGGTCTTATTGTTTGTGGTAGTAACAAGCACAAGGATGGCATGGTCTTATTGTTTGTGGTAGTAACAAGGACAAGGATGGCATGGTCTTATTGTTTGTGGTAGTAACAAGCACAAGGATGGCATGGTCTTATTGTTTGTGGTAGTAACAAGCACAAGGATGGCATGGTCTTATTGTTTGTGGTAGTAACAAGGACAAGGATGGCATGGTCTTATTGTTTGTGGTAGTAACAAGGACAAGGATGGCATGGTCTTATTGTTTGTGGTAGTAACAAGCACAAGGATGGCATGGTCTTATTGTTTGTGGTAGTAACAAGCACAAGGATGGCATGGTCTTATTGTTTGTGGTAGTAACAAGGACAAGGATGGCATGGTCTTATTGTTTGTGGTAGTAACAAGGACAAGGATGGCATGGTCTTATTGTTTGTCTTATTGTTTGTGGTAGTAACAAGCACAAGGATGGCATGGTCTTATTGTTTGTGGTAGTAACAAGGACAAGGATGGCATGGTCTTATTGTTTGTGGTAGTAACAAGGACAAGGATGGCATGGTCTTATTGTTTGTGGTAGTAACAAGCACAAGGATGGCATGGTCTTATTGTTTGTGGTAGTAACAAGGACAAGGATGGCATGGTCTTATTGTTTGTGGTAGTAACAAGCACAAGGATGGCATGGTCTTATTGTTTGTGGTAGTAACAAGCACAAGGATGGATGGCATGGTCTTATTGTTTGTGGTAGTAACAAGGACAAGGATGGCATGGTCTTATTGTTTGATTTAGTAACAAGCACAAGGATGGCATGGTCTTATTGTTTGTGGTAGTAACAAGGACAAGGATGGCATGGTCTTATTGTTTGTGGTAGTAACAAGGACAAGGATGGCATGGTCTTATTGTTTGTGGTAGTAACAAGGACAAGGATGGCATGGTCTTATTGTTTGTGGTAGTAACAAGGACAAGGATGGCATGGTCTTATTGTTTGTGGTAGTAACAAGCACAAGGATGGCATGGTCTTATTGTTTGTGGTAGTAACAAGGACAAGGATGGCATGGTCTTATTGTTTGTGGTAGTAACAAGCACAAGGATGGCATGGTCTTATTGTTTGTGGTAGTAACAAGGACAAGGATGGCATGGTCTTATTGTTTGTGGTAGTAACAAGGACAAGGATGGCATGGTCTTATTGTTTGTGGTAGTAACAAGCACAAGGATGGCATGGTCTTATTGTTTGTGGTAGTAACAAGGACAAGGATGGCATGGTCTTATTGTTTGTGGTAGTAACAAGGACAAGGATGGCATGGTCTTATTGTTTGTGGTAGTAACAAGCACAAGGATGGCATGGTCTTATTGTTTGTGGTAGTAACAAGGACAAGGATGGCATGGTCTTATTGTTTGTGGTAGTAACAAGCACAAGGATGGCATGGTCTTATTGTTTGTGGTAGTAACAAGCACAAGGATGGCATGGTCTTATTGTTTGTGGTAGTAACAAGGACAAGGATGGCATGGTCTTATTGTTTGTGGTAGTAACAAGCACAAGGATGGCATGGTCTTATTGTTTGTGGTAGTAACAAGCACAAGGATGGCATGGTCTTATTGTTTGTGGTAGTAACAAGGACAAGGATGGCATGGTCTTATTGTTTGTGGTAGTAACAAGGACAAGGATGGCATGGTCTTATTGTTTGTGGTAGTAACAAGCACAAGGATGGCATGGTCTTATTGTTTGTGGTAGTAACAAGCACAAGGATGGCATGGTCTTATTGTTTGTGGTAGTAACAAGCACAAGGATGGCATGGTCTTATTGTTTGTGGTAGTAACAAGGACAAGGATGGCATGGTCTTATTGTTTGTGGTAGTAACAAGGACAAGGATGGCATGGTCTTATTGTTTGTGGTAGTAACAAGGACAAGGATGGCATGGTCTTATTGTTTGTGGTAGTAACAAGCACAAGGATGGCATGGTCTTATTGTTTGTGGTAGTAACAAGGACAAGGATGGCATGGTCTTATTGTTTGTGGTAGTAACAAGGACAAGGATGGCATGGTCTTATTGTTTGTGGTAGTAACAAGCACAAGGATGGCATGGTCTTATTGTTTGTGGTAGTAACAAGGACAAGGATGGCATGGTCTTATTGTTTGTGGTAGTAACAAGCACAAGGATGGCATGGTCTTATTGTTTGTGGTAGTAACAAGGACAAGGATGGCATGGTCTTATTGTTTGTGGTAGTAACAAGCACAAGGATGGCATGGTCTTATTGTTTGTGGTAGTAACAAGGACAAGGATGGCATGGTCTTATTGTTTGTGGTAGTAACAAGGACAAGGATGGCATGGTCTTATTGTTTGTGGTAGTAACAAGCACAAGGATGGCATGGTCTTATTGTTTGTGGTAGTAACAAGCACAAGGATGGCATGGTCTTATTGTTTGTGGTAGTAACAAGGACAAGGATGGCATGGTCTTATTGTTTGTGGTAGTAACAAGCACAAGGATGGCATGGTCTTATTGTTTGTGGTAGTAACAAGCACAAGGATGGCATGGTCTTATTGTTTGTGGTAGTAACAAGCACAAGGATGGCATGGTCTTATTGTTTGTGGTAGTAACAAGGACAAGGATGGCATGGTCTTATTGTTTGTGGTAGTAACAAGGACAAGGATGGCATGGTCTTATTGTTTGTGGTAGTAACAAGCACAAGGATGGCATGGTCTTATTGTTTGTGGTAGTAACAAGGACAAGGATGGCATGGTCTTATTGTTTGTGGTAGTAACAAGCACAAGGATGGCATGGTCTTATTGTTTGTGGTAGTAACAAGGACAAGGATGGCATGGTCTTATTGTTTGTGGTAGTAACAAGCACAAGGATGGCATGGTCTTATTGTTTGTGGTAGTAACAAGGACAAGGATGGCATGGTCTTATTGTTTGTGGTAGTAACAAGGACAAGGATGGCATGGTCTTATTGTTTGTGGTAGTAACAAGCACAAGGATGGCATGGTCTTATTGTTTGTGGTAGTAACAAGCACAAGGATGGCATGGTCTTATTGTTTGTGGTAGTAACAAGGACAAGGATGGCATGGTCTTATTGTTTGTGGTAGTAACAAGCACAAGGATGGCATGGTCTTATTGTTTGTGGTAGTAACAAGGACAAGGATGGCATGGTCTTATTGTTTGTGGTAGTAACAAGGACAAGGATGGCATGGTCTTATTGTTTGTGGTAGTAACAAGCACAAGGATGGCATGGTCTTATTGTTTGTGGTAGTAACAAGGACAAGGATGGCATGGTCTTATTGTTTGTGGTAGTAACAAGCACAAGGATGGCATGGTCTTATTGTTTGTGGTAGTAACAAGGACAAGGATGGCATGGTCTTATTGTTTGATTTAGTAACAAGCACAAGGATGGCATGGTCTTATTGTTTGTGGTAGTAACAAGCACAAGGATGGCATGGTCTTATTGTTTGTGGTAGTAACAAGGACAAGGATGGCATGGTCTTATTGTTTGTGGTAGTAACAAGCACAAGGATGGCATGGTCTTATTGTTTGTGGTAGTAACAAGGACAAGGATGGCATGGTCTTATTGTTTGTGGTAGTAACAAGGACAAGGATGGCATGGTCTTATTGTTTGTGGTAGTAACAAGGACAAGGATGGCATGGTCTTATTGTTTGATTTAGTAACAAGCACAAGGATGGCATGGTCTTATTGTTTGTGGTAGTAACAAGGACAAGGATGGCATGGTCTTATTGTTTGTGGTAGTAACAAGCACAAGGATGGCATGGTCTTATTGTTTGTGGTAGTAACAAGCACAAGGATGGCATGGTCTTATTGTTTGTGGTAGTAACAAGGACAAGGATGGCATGGTCTTATTGTTTGTGGTAGTAACAAGCACAAGGATGGCATGGTCTTATTGTTTGTGGTAGTAACAAGCACAAGGATGGCATGGTCTTATTGTTTGTGGTAGTAACAAGCACAAGGATGGCATGGTCTTATTGTTTGTGGTAGTAACAAGGACAAGGATGGCATGGTCTTATTGTTTCTTATTGTTTGTGGTAGTAACAAGGACAAGGATGGCATGGTCTTATTGTTTGATTTAGTAACAAGCACAAGGATGGCATGGTCTTATTGTTTGTGGTAGTAACAAGGACAAGGATGGCATGGTCTTATTGTTTGTGGTAGTAACAAGGACAAGGATGGCATGGTCTTATTGTTTGTGGTAGTAACAAGGACAAGGATGGCATGGTCTTATTGTTTGTGGTAGTAACAAGGACAAGGATGGCATGGTCTTATTGTTTGTGGTAGTAACAAGCACAAGGATGGCATGGTCTTATTGTTTGTGGTAGTAACAAGCACAAGGATGGCATGGTCTTATTGTTTGTGGTAGTAACAAGGACAAGGATGGCATGGTCTTATTGTTTGTGGTAGTAACAAGGACAAGGATGGCATGGTCTTATTGTTTGTGGTAGTAACAAGGACAAGGATGGCATGGTCTTATTGTTTGTGGTAGTAACAAGGACAAGGATGGCATGGTCTTATTGTTTGTGGTAGTAACAAGCACAAGGATGGCATGGTCTTATTGTTTGTGGTAGTAACAAGGACAAGGATGGCATGGTCTTATTGTTTGTGGTAGTAACAAGCACAAGGATGGCATGGTCTTATTGTTTGTGGTAGTAACAAGGACAAGGATGGCATGGTCTTATTGTTTGTGGTAGTAACAAGGACAAGGATGGCATGGTCTTATTGTTTGTGGTAGTAACAAGCACAAGGATGGCATGGTCTTATTGTTTGTGGTAGTAACAAGGACAAGGATGGCATGGTCTTATTGTTTGTGGTAGTAACAAGCACAAGGATGGCATGGTCTTATTGTTTGTGGTAGTAACAAGGACAAGGATGGCATGGTCTTATTGTTTGTGGTAGTAACAAGCACAAGGATGGCATGGTCTTATTGTTTGTGGTAGTAACAAGCACAAGGATGGCATGGTCTTATTGTTTGTGGTAGTAACAAGGACAAGGATGGCATGGTCTTATTGTTTGTGGTAGTAACAAGCACAAGGATGGCATGGTCTTATTGTTTGTGGTAGTAACAAGGACAAGGATGGCATGGTCTTATTGTTTGTGGTAGTAACAAGCACAAGGATGGCATGGTCTTATTGTTTGTGGTAGTAACAAGCACAAGGATGGCATGGTCTTATTGTTTGTGGTAGTAACAAGCACAAGGATGGCATGGTCTTATTGTTTGTGGTAGTAACAAGGACAAGGATGGCATGGTCTTATTGTTTGTGGTAGTAACAAGCACAAGGATGGCATGGTCTTATTGTTTGTGGTAGTAACAAGGACAAGGATGGCATGGTCTTATTGTTTGTGGTAGTAACAAGCACAAGGATGGCATGGTCTTATTGTTTGTGGTAGTAACAAGCACAAGGATGGCATGGTCTTATTGTTTGTGGTAGTAACAAGCACAAGGATGGCATGGTCTTATTGTTTGTGGTAGTAACAAGGACAAGGATGGCATGGTCTTATTGTTTGTGGTAGTAACAAGCACAAGGATGGCATGGTCTTATTGTTTGTGGTAGTAACAAGGACAAGGATGGCATGGTCTTATTGTTTGTGGTAGTAACAAGGACAAGGATGGCATGGTCTTATTGTTTGTGGTAGTAACAAGGACAAGGATGGCATGGTCTTATTGTTTGTGGTAGTAACAAGGACAAGGATGGCATGGTCTTATTGTTTGTGGTAGTAACAAGCACAAGGATGGCATGGTCTTATTGTTTGTGGTAGTAACAAGCACAAGGATGGCATGGTCTTATTGTTTGTGGTAGTAACAAGGACAAGGATGGCATGGTCTTATTGTTTGTGGTAGTAACAAGCACAAGGATGGCATGGTCTTATTGTTTGTGGTAGTAACAAGGACAAGGATGGCATGGTCTTATTGTTTGTGGTAGTAACAAGCACAAGGATGGCATGGTCTTATTGTTTGTGGTAGTAACAAGGACAAGGATGGCATGGTCTTATTGTTTGTGGTAGTAACAAGCACAAGGATGGCATGGTCTTATTGTTTGTGGTAGTAACAAGGACAAGGATGGCATGGTCTTATTGTTTGTGGTAGTAACAAGCACAAGGATGGCATGGTCTTATTGTTTGTGGTAGTAACAAGGACAAGGATGGCATGGTCTTATTGTTTGTGGTAGTAACAAGCACAAGGATGGCATGGTCTTATTGTTTGTGGTAGTAACAAGGACAAGGATGGCATGGTCTTATTGTTTGTGGTAGTAACAAGCACAAGGATGGCATGGTCTTATTGTTTGTGGTAGTAACAAGGACAAGGATGGCATGGTCTTATTGTTTGTGGTAGTAACAAGGACAAGGATGGCATGGTCTTATTGTTTGTGGTAGTAACAAGCACAAGGATGGCATGGTCTTATTGTTTGTGGTAGTAACAAGGACAAGGATGGCATGGTCTTATTGTTTGTGGTAGTAACAAGCACAAGGATGGCATGGTCTTATTGTTTGTGGTAGTAACAAGGACAAGGATGGCATGGTCTTATTGTTTGTGGTAGTAACAAGCACAAGGATGGCATGGTCTTATTGTTTGTGGTAGTAACAAGCACAAGGATGGCATGGTCTTATTGTTTGTGGTAGTAACAAGGACAAGGATGGCATGGTCTTATTGTTTGTGGTAGTAACAAGCACAAGGATGGCATGGTCTTATTTGTGGG
>NC_056732.1:1415956764-1416056764 GCF_019279795.1 Protopterus annectens | reverse complement strand
TGCGCGGGCGTGCCCGTAGCTCAGCCACAGTTAGCAGTAAGTGGAAAAGCATATAAGAACTAACTATGCAAAGTAAGCCAAAAAGCAATAGCGTAGCAGTAGAGACGTCGGCTGAAGAGCAGGCAGTCATGGTTCAAGCCCCCACAACATCAGTTTTTATTTTTAGTAAAATAAGCACGAAACAAGTCCCTGACATATATGTACACATATAAAATTATATTTTATGTAAAATGTAATAAAATAGGCCATTTATTTTGAAGAAATATGAGATAACAAAATAATAAAAAAATGCCAGATGTACCTATAGCTGAGCTACAGTTTAACAATGTGAGTGCATCTGCCCGTAGGTGAGCAGTGGTTTAACAGGTGTAAAATGAGTGCCCGTAGGTGAGCAGTGGTTTAACACACTGAAACTGTGTGCCCCTAGCTGAGCTGAGCGTAATATGCATGCTGACAGCCAAATGAAGCGTAAACTAGCGTAACCCATTTGCGCAGAGCTGCGCACCGCGCCAACAAGCTAACCGGCGGGCAACGTTGAGCAAGCTGTAACAAAACTGCCTTTACACAGACACACCCCCTAGCCTGTCTAGACAGTCATAAAATATAAAAAGCAGTGGCCAGGTTCGAACCCAGGATACCATGCACCATCGTCAAGGTACTGAACCACTAAGCCATGACAGCTGTACTTAGAAATGCAGTAATAGCAAATATATAGGAATGAATAGAAAGTGGAGCATGACAAAGCAGGTTTTGTGAAGTTGATACAATTCCAAAATGGCCAATCACAGATAAGTGCGGGAAAAACGGCATATATAAGCCCCATAGGCGGGAATACACAGCATAAACGATTATAGAACTAACTTGCAGCCAGAATGTCAGGAGTAGGTGAGGGTAGTTGCTTTCGAGCACAGAGGTGGGGCGTTGAGGAGTCCAGATATATGGTCTGGCTCCTAGTCCACAATCATGAGGCCCAATTCATGCAGGGCCAGGTCCTGTGGGGAGCATATAGGGCTGAGGTATGGGGCCGGTTGGCTCATGATCTCACCAGTGCCACAGGGATTCCAAGGACTGGTGAGCAGGTCCGTCACCACCATGCGGACCTGAAGAGACGTAAGCAGGACCAATTGAACCTTTGGATCCAGGAGGCCCGGCAAATGCCCATTGCCCCACTACTGAGTAAGTTACATTTAATTATGTATGTCAGAAATTAAACTAGCTGATATTATGGAGATGTGTATTCCAATATTACTTCATTTATATTACAGCTGCAGGTGTCCGTTCTGCAAACCGCAGAGCCTATGGCGATAGGCTGGTGCGGTTGCAACACCAGACAGGTCAGTAATCCTCTCCCAGTAACTGTAAAGAAATATAAAAGTATGACAGTTAGCAAAAGAGTGCAGTGTAGTCACTAAGTAATAAAATGTGCAAGTAACAGTGTAAGAGTGTTTGCAAGTATTGCTTGATTACAAAAGTGTGTTGCAGTCTGTAATCCAAACAGAAAAATGAAAATGTCTGAAATAAAGTCTGAAATAAAGATGCCCCACCTGTAATATAATAGTACACAACCTGCAGCAGGCTGAAAAGTACAGCTGCAGAAGATGAGCAAATCACATGTGTGAAATATATCCCTGTTGAAATACTGAAACATGACAGAAGTGAGACTGCTGGAAAGGATTGTAATAACTACAGGTAAAACATGTCAATAAAGCCTAGAAGTAAGTACCATCCTGAATAGTAAAATGAAAACAAGTGAGAGAGTGTGAGAAAGAGTTATGAATCCACCAATAAAGTAGTAATAAGCCCTGAATAAAGTATGCTGCAGTCAGTACAGAATGAAATGAATGTGACAAGCAGAACCAAACTGCGAAATGTGTTCAAAGTGTTGCTGCAGCTGGAATGTGTATCCTAAAATCTGGATATGTTGCTCTCAGTCTGCAATATGCAGATAGTATGATTGTCTGAAATACCAAACATCCACAGTTGTCTATAGCTATATAAAGCAAATGTAGCAGGATGATGTAGCTGAACAAAGCCAGATATGAATGTGTATGAATAACAATAAAATGTATATTGATGTAGCAGTAACAGTCCTATCACCAAATTGAAGTAGTTATCATATAGGAAACTGTAGTTAGAACAGTAGTGTGTCTATATCTACAGCTATTAGAAATGTACAGCATATGTATTGGTATTTGAAGGTGTTAATAATATTTTCTTCACCCCACCCTATAACCACATATAATCCATTCCACGTGAAACTGGTATGTGCAATCACAATTAACATCCCTGGACATTTGTCCTGTTGGGTCATACATATTTGCATGTACGTTGATGCATCTGCCCTGTTCATACATCCAAACCTGATGGCCTGTTGCCATCAGTCAACCCTGCAAGTTGTTGGACTGTGTATTGCTGTTCAAATTATGCATGTGTTATGCTCGCTGTTCAATGGTGTGAATATCTGGGTGTTTGGTTAATGGGAATACTAATGCATGCTGTTACAACTAATTGTGAATGGTATTGTATGTTACTAACCCAAACTGTCATGACATAATGCAAAACATAGGACGACAGGGAAGGCAGGTTCCAGCGGACCCACCTCTCCCACCTCAGCTGGCGAGTGCACCTGGCACTAGTGCCCAGTCTGGACCCTCCTCCGGTGGCCCTGTGGCACCTGCAGGTGGAAGCACTGCAGGGGATGGGGCCCGTCCCCCCTCTGCAAGTGTGGCCGGAGGAGAACCACCACTCACCCTCCGTAGCGTCCGGACTGTGGTGCGTAGGGAGATCCGGGACTCTGTTCTTGGGCCTCTACGCCAGCTTGAGGCACAGGTGGCACAACTTACGGGCATGCCTGTTGCCCGGCCTACACAGCCCCCAGCACAGCCCCGTCCTGGGCAGTGAAGGAATAGTGGCAACTGCCCATGGGTGGGGATATCAGTTCCACTGTTGCCATCTGTTGGCTCATGGGCTCTGGATATCCAAACATCCATCCCCGTCAATTGTGTAATCCCCCCACACGTGTCATACACCGCCCCTGTATGCATCTTGTTTGTCTTGTCTGTTGACCTACCCAACCTACCTCCCCAGCTATACTGACTTCCTTTACCTGACATACCACTCTCACCTGAAAAAAAAAAAAGGGCACTCTGTACCCACAAAAAAATTATGCCCCATACATAGCTGCCCATTCCGCACACCTGTCTTCTGGACATGTAAACTATCAATTACAATTGGCTGTACAGCAAGTATTATTGTTGTCCTGACACCTCTCTCAGGGGTGGAAGGTTTCAAATGTCACACCAAATTACAAACATATGCACAGCTGTTGCTGATGAAGAAATGGGCAGTTATGGGCCTTACCTACATCCCTCCTGCAAAACCCAGGCTTGTTTCCCTACTGTCTTACCCTCTTTGTGACCCCTTTTTCACCATTTTCCTGTCTCCCCATTTTCATTTCTTTCAAAGAAAATAGCGCGGGTGTGCGCCAGAGTAAGCACTGTTAAGCGGTTGTAAGCGGGTGTGCGTGGAGATGAACTCCAGTGTGCATGCGGGAGCTCCGCGCAAACCAGCGCTAACCTGGTTACAACTGCTTAAAAGTGCCTTAGTCACTCTGATTGACAGGTCCTGTAGTCACTTCAAAAGCAAAATAACATCCCACTGTCAGTCCCGAACCCAGGACCTTGGAAACAGTAGTCTGCATGACTTACCACTAAGCCATGACTGTTATACAAGAACCTTGTGCTAAAATAAATATATCACGTAATAGTAGGAATGAATGTAAAGGGAATATAGGATGTGTAGTACACAAAGCATGTCATGTATACTTACTGTCAAATCTAGTGGATTTCTATAATAGTAGTGTGTGAACAGAAACAACCATGCTAGTTGGTAGCTAGTAGGTAATAATGTCAGTTAATGTACATATATAAATGTATGTATATTTACATATATATATATATATATATATATATATATATATATATATATAGTTGTAGGTGTCAGTGTGCATACACACTTAGTACAGGAAACAGGAGAGAGGAATGGAGAAATGTGAGTCTACAACACAGCCTGAATTATGAGAGAGATACTAACCTTTACACTCACAGAACAGTGCCCACAGGATACCAGCATGGTCCCCGCCCTTACAATCTGAAAGGGCAACGCCTGTCTCACATACCCTTTTATAGCACTGTCCTGAAATCACAGTGAGAACTGCAATCAGTACACAACTGGCTGCATGCAATTAGCAAATGCTGGCTTACAATTGGTGCAGAGGCCATCACATGGACTTATGCAGATACCTACAAAAGCACCCTGTACTCCCACTCCACACATGCAATACTTTCATTGCACCATCTGGAGGCAGACAGAGAGAGAGAGAGAGAGAGAGAGAGAGAAAGAAAAAAAAGAAAATAAGAACACAAACAAAACACATGTTACACAAACTAAGTTGAAGCTGTCATCAGTGTCAGTATCAAGCTGGGCTAGCAGCAGCAGGAAGCTATAGTAACGGTAATGCAGCCAGCTGCAACAAACACAGGTAATGTAAAGTAACAAGTTAATAGTCTACATACTGTGAACCCTCCATATGTGTCATTGGTCTGTATCTATAGGTATGTCCATGTGATAAGTTGTGTGCACGTAGTTTCACCCAAAGGGGATGACTATACATTACATGTCATTCAGTGTTAGGCCATGATCCTGGCACCAGTTGTCCGTTTCAGTGATGCCTGTCTGTAGGATGTGTGTGTCAGCTGGTGTAATGACTATGGCGCTTAGTTCGCAGTCATCTGGGAACTTTGTCATCCACAACCCGCACATGTTTGCTTTCACATCTTTGAAGTAAATGCCAAACAAGATGGGTCCTAGGACAGAGCCCTGTGGGATACCGCATGTGACTGGCATTGAGTCTTACATGGCTCCCGTAATATCAATATTATGGATTCAGTATGTCAACCAGTGTGCAATCCATCATGTGACATATGTAGTAACACATAAGCTAATGAGCTTGTCTATGATGCCTGAGTGGAGTACTGTGTTGAAGGCGTTAGGCAAGTCCAGGTAGGCTGTATGGACTGCGTTGCCCTCATCAATGGCTGTAGTGACTGTTTTGAAAGGTCAGCCAGGTTCAAAAGGCAGGATCAGCCCATCACAAAGGCAAACTGGGTGGGATCAAGTGTCTGCAGGTACCCAATATTGCTGTATATGCGTCCCATCATGAATCATTCCATAGCTTTGCAGACCAGGCTGGTTAACCTTATGGGGCGGTAGTTCCCAGGGACAGTAGAGGTGTCTCCTTAGTGGAGTGGGACCACTGTTGCTGTATGCCAGTGTTCAGGTACATATCCCATAGTACAGCCAAGGTTAAATATCAGTCTTATATGCGGTTGTATCTCCTCTTGGAGTTCACATAGTGCACATCCAGGGATACCATCAGGTCACATTGATGCTGTGCGTTCTGCTTTGCTGAGGGCGGCCCTCACCTGGACATCTGAGATGATAGGGAGGTTACATTCAGCTGTGATAAGTATTTCTAAGTGTGGGGGAGAAGGAGGGGGGATACGTGCACTGAACCTGTCTGGCAGAATGTTGCCAATATCTGTGTGTTCAGTGAATGTTAAGTAGGTGTGTAGTAACTCAGAACATATCTGAGGCGTTTGGTCCATATGTCTAACATAACCGAAGAAGGCATTGTGGTTATCCATAGTTTTCGTGGCCATTTCCCTCCCAGAGTAGGCCGTGGATGTTGTTATGAGAGACCGTAGCTTATTACCAGTGTTGACCACAGATGCCTTCCCTTCATGTGAATCTGCTCTGTCCTGCAGTAGCCTCCTTCTATCGTTATACAATCTGCCTTTGGCTGGGGTCCACCAGACAGGATGCCTAACCTTTGTGCATAGGGTCTGGGTTAGAAATGTGTGTGCATGTTCCATGCATTCATTGGGATGTCCATGGGAAGCATTCGCAAAGGGGTCAGCAGTGTGGGTTGTGGCTTCCACTGGCCCAGTGGGCTGCATGGATACCATGTCAGTCCTAACAAGTGAATATCTGTCTAATCACATATATATCAAAGTAGTCTACTGTGCTGTTAGTGGTGGTGGTGGGATATGTATATCCAGGCCGAGTAATTTGTGTCCAGATCACACTAGTGGATGGTGTTCCACATACAGTACCTTAGTATGAACTAAGTGAGGTTGTGCATTGGACATTTCTCAGTGTGCTGACCGATGGGGCATGCTACTATGTTGTATGGAATGTGGCAGGTATTGTTGCAAAGGTGTTGGCTGAGCACTGATATCTGGCCATGTACTTGTGTATCCACCAAGAGACACACACATGCTACATATGGGAGTAGTAGTATATCACTACAGTTGAGTATCATGTATAGTATGTGTGCCATATATTGCTGACATAGTCTGCTGATATCCTGTTTGTGTTCTCTTCCAGGGACATGGCGCGTCAGCGAAATCCTGCCTACTCTGCTGCAGAAGATGAAGAGATACACCAGAGCCTGGTGCGGGATTATGACATACTGTTTTCCGCACCAGCCAGAATCAACAGGAGATGGCTGCACTGTGGCAAGACCTTGTCTGTTGGGTAAATGACATTGGCATGCATAATAGGACATATGAGCAGGTACGACATCACTGCAGTGATTTAATCAGAAATGTCCATCAGCGTGCGTCAGATATCCACAGGCAACAGGTCGCCACAGGAGGTGGGGTGGCCACACATCCCCCCCTCACCAGACTGGAGGGGCTACTCCTAAGTGTTGTGGCTCCAGCCCAGGAACATCAACAGCAACACACCTGCATTATGATGGAGGCAGGATCCACACAGCAACACGACATGGAGCATGCAGGTAATATGCCATATGTACACTTGACTGTTCTGTACACTGTTAGTTTATGCATGTGTAAGGTGTGTCTGTGGTATGTAGCTGTCAACATAGTATGTAATTGTGCAGGTGTGATATTGCCAATATCAGCAGCTGACATGTGAAAGGCAACTGGTATACTACTGCACTATATCATACGCAGTATCAATGGCACAGTTGTGCCCACTGACATTAATACCCTCATTTCTGCAGGTCCCTCAGGTGTTACAGCAAGGCAGCCCATCCATGCTGGTGAGTGTGTTTTAACAATACCTATAATAGTCCTGATAGTGCTAGTAATACTAGTGTAACTCAGTAGTGCTCTGTGTGTATACTGCGGGGTGTGCATGTGTGCATGTGTGCATGTGTGCCTGTGTCCATGTGTGCATGTCTGCATGTGTGCATGTGTACCTGTGTCCACGTGTGCATGTGTGCATGTGTGCATGTATGCCTGTGTCCACGTGTGCATGTGTGTATGTGTGCCTGTGTCCATGTGTGCATGTGTGCATGTGTCCATGTGTACACGTGCATGTGCATGTCCATGTGCATGTGTGTATGTGTGCCTGTGTCCACGTGAGCATGTGTGCATGTGTGCATGTGTGCCTGTGTCCACGTGTGCATGTGTGCATGTGTGCATGTGTCCACGTGTGCATGTGTGCATTAGTGCATCACTGGTAACATTGTGTAGACATTGTAAACTGTGTTTCCTGTCTTCCTCCCACAGGTTCTGGTGCTGCTCTGGTGTCCTGCAGCAGGGAACCTGAATCTGGTGCCACAGGTACTGATAATGATGATATATGTGTAATGGCACAGGAAGGTGTGCCAGGGTCCATCATTGGTCAGCCAATTGACAGTACACAGCTGTCAACCCCATCATTGCGCACAGTCATCCTGCCAGTACATCCTATGTCACCATTGTCCCTAGGTGATGGACAGGATACAGTGGGCATTGACCAGGGTAATGTGGTATCTGTGGCACATGCTTCCCCACACAGCAGCCATGGGCAGGGTCCTGCGATGGTACCACACAGACAGTTACCCATGGGTTCTCGTGGGAGCATCCATGGGCGTACTGCCTCTGGCAGATGTGCCCAAAGAGGTCTGTCAACCTCAGCTATGTTTCGGGCTGTCATGCAGGCACAGCCGCATATGGAAAGGTACACCAGACAGGGTCTGAGGGAGCTGAGAGCATGTCGCACAGCCATGACTGACAGTATGCATGACATCGTGGATGCTATCCGTAATTTCACCGATGTCATAGACAGACGTTGTGGGGACATATTACAGCAGTTCCAAAACCACATGTCCATGAGCCAGGGCAATGGTGGACGGTTGCGGCATCGACGTGGCCGTATGCCAGCAACAGCAGCAGCTGGCAATCGGCGCGGATGACAACAGGCCCGCGGACGCCCCCATAGTGCCATCAGCAGCCCCAGCAATGCTGGGTCTGTGCTGTCATTGGAACGCCCCAGGAGACCACATGCACGTGGCTCTGGACAGTCCCAACAGGGACCTGTGTCCAGTCAACACACTCCCGCTTCTGATGACAGTACCCAGTCTGGCTTAGTACCAGATACAGTCTGTAGCACCCCTGCCAGGCACAGGTACTGTGTCCATGCCCACAGACACTGATCTGTATGACCTGCCAGGTGCAGTCTGTGGCTGTCCACAAACTCCAGTATATAGCAGCCATGAGGTGGAACTGTGTGCATGCATACACACATGCAAAATGTTAACACCTAGGGCTACCACATACACACACACACTGCACCAACAGTGCCCCATCCTGTACTGCTGTCCCTCACCAACACACATACACACACATGTCAATTGGTGGTATCAGTGGCAGACTCAGGCATACCTAATTCACACCCTGTGCATATGATGAAACTGTGCCACCTCCTGCAATCTCCAACATCAGTGCAGGAACAGGTAAACATGTTGTTGATGCACAGGGTGATTACATAGAAGTGTATTACTAGTATCATGTTGGTAATAGTACAGTGTGCTGATATGATTGTGTGTATATCCCAGCATGCCTGATGCAGTAACTGTACAACTGTCCTGAATTGTTATCTACACCCATATTAAGTACCATAGTGTAACAGCTGCACATTATTGCATACCAGTGGTAAGGATGTCAACAGATAGCCACATACATAGGTAGCACAGGGGAGAAGCTAATGCAAGTAGTAATACGCAATGTTGGACACGTACAGTAATGGTGGCATATTGCCCACAACAACTATGCAATGTGGATATTTGCGCATGTTGATATGTGTGCAGTACCAATGTAATACAAATCACAATTAACTATGACATAATATCTGTTCTACCATGGACATCTGAGCTGTGCATTCCTTGGTACATGTTGATATTGCCTACATATTTGCACTGTTACCTACTGTAAGTGTTACCCCTTCTTTGTTGTACAATGGACTACTTCCAGCCCTGCTTACTGTAGCTTTGTTTGCATGCATGTTTGCTTGGGTTCCCTCGAACACTGCTTCCACCTGCAATGCAGAATTACAGAGCTTCTGTGGACTCCTATTGACATCTGCATAGCGTACTATACGTATGTCAATTTTCCACATGACAGAACGTCACTGTCTGTCCTGTTCGCATGTACGTTGCCTGTGACACATTGCACACAACTTACCTGGCATTTACCCACGTGTGCAGTCATATATGCCAGTGCTATGAAATCAGTAGCAGTACACCCACACATACTTACCTTCAGTATGTTGTTCCCCATTGGCCCTATGTCTTGGTAATCACCATGGCAATCACACTACTATGGTAGCATGTGCAAAGGTAACCTGAGAATCACCTCTATGGTCCAGTTGTGGTTTATGTGAGTCATGTGGCAATGTCACAGCTGCCACATGTATGCAGTCAACCCTCTCCCCTGGCCAGGAACGTACAACACATGTGTGGGATGCCACCACATAGCCAATCTGGGGACTGAGCACTCTGAACTCAGTACTGCCATACCCTGTCAGGTGGCATGACATACTACAGTGACTACAATACCAGTCTGACATAGACCCGCACTGACAGCAATCCAAACACACTGGGGCATACTTGGAGACTCAGAATAGCATCCTGCCTGAGCATCACACACCTCCGCAGCTGGCACACAGGCATACGTTATGTTGGAACAGAGCACATGCCACACATGGCACACACATCCCGTGTGCCACACACTCACAGCCTGTAGGGCTACACAACACACCTGCTACAGATGTGTCAGGTACCTCTCTTGGCCGCTGCAGTGGGGTCCCGCTCAACAGGCTGTACTTGGTGAAGGTCACAGTGATATGCCCGTGGGGCACTATGATCCACCACAAAACACATGCATACAGGTCAGTCAGAGGCATGGACACATATGACTCAGTCATTGTCCATGCCACTATGGATGACCTGAGACATACCTCTCTGGACTACATGATAGGGAACATAGAAGGGATCTCTCAGCATGTGGCACGGGCCAGTATGAGCCTGAGCTTGATTGCCATCATACCCTCACCAGGTATGCTACCACAATATGTAGGAACGGTGTTCTATGTCTACATTCTGCTCAATCTCCAATGTCATTCATAGGGTATCCAATGGCTGTCAATGTGTGCTTACATGCTGGGGAAGCCACAATGATTTGCGAGGGGCAGCTTGCAAGTGACACCGATGGGCCATTGTATATTGGCGAAGCCCCTTGATACACACATAGTGCCTTTTGCTGCAGGACATGAATTACATAGCCACCTCCATGGGTATCACACAGAATAGGACACTAACAGTGATGCTACACAACACCAGCAGTGTACACCAGAAGATGCATGCACTGGACACTGTCCTCAGCACGGTGAACTGCAATATCTGTGCAGTACCAGATTCCTGATTTACGGCTCACAGGTACAACTCATCACTGCCAGGTTATACCTCATACCATGCCTGTCGTCCCCTACACATGTAACACACATGGACAGGGGGGGTGGTGTCTCAAGGCACTACAGATACACACACCTCCAGGTTGTTGGCACAGCACAAAGCATCAGGGCCTATCCATGAGCAGCTAGCAGTGTGTTGGACTGCCTTCTGGTTCATAGCCTGGCACACACAACCCTCCCATACACAGGAAACCCACCTGTTCTCCCTAACAACACTGGCAATATGACAGTCTCTACAAATGTCTTTCTATGGCTGGACTGCATCCAGCCAAAATTGTGAGTGAGCATTACTGTAGCTACAACACACTAGCTGAAAGGTTCCCAGCATGTAGTCACTGAATTGCAGTGGAACAACATGTTACCACTCCCACAACAGGTGGGAACATGCAGCACCTGTTCATCGACTACATGTAGACTATATGGCCCAGACCAGATGTGTATCCCCTGCTGTTGGTATTATACCATATACAACCCACACTGTATAGACACATACCGCATGCGGCCCCTGCACAGTAAGACACAGTCATAATGTTATGCATTGCGAATGCCATTTATCCACTTGAGGTACGTGTCAGACATGGTAACTACTGAAGGTCACAGGTATATATGTGTATGTGTCACACACATACATCATGTGTGCATTGCCATTGCCATTGCTGGTTTAGGCAATGGCATGCATTGTTATGAACAACAACCCACACATGGTCATATTGTGTGACACAACCACACGTGGCAGTTGTGGGTTTCCAAAACATGCCTATCTGTGCTCTGACAGTGGTAATAGACCCAGTAGCGGAGCGCACTATTGGCATTACTGGGCAAGTAGCCCTGTTTGGCTGTACTGATAGTGTGGTGACATCCCCTGTGTTTACTGGGGGAATATGCAGCATCTGGTGTATTGTAGTATTTGCCAAAAGGATCTGTTCTCTCACACTTGCAATTACACACACCCTACTACCCCCCCACACACACACACACTTGCCATTTGCAGGATTCTTACCCCTACCTAACTATGTTACGACACGTGAGAGAGACACATTAGCGAAGCGCACTATTCGGATTACTAGGAAGTTCTTCTTCTCTGGCTGTACTTATAGGGTGCTGACATCATCAGTGTTTGGAAAGGGTAATGTGGATCATGTAGTGTGATCTCCTGATTGCCAAAAAGCACATGGTCTTTTATACAGAAATGCACACACACAAACTCCCCTCATCCAAACACACACACAAACTCCCCTCATCCAAACACACACACTTGCCATTTGCAGGTTTCAAACCCTTATCTAACTATGGTATGACACTTGAGAGAGACACATTAGCAGAGTGCATTATTTGGATTACTGGGAGGTTTCCCTTCTCCAGCTGTACTTATAGCGTGCTGACATCATCAGTGCTTAGATAGGGGAATGTGCATCCTGTAGAGTGTTTTCCCATTTGCCAAAAGAGACATTTCCCTGACACAGACTTGCACACACACTAACCCCCCTCCACACACACTGGGCAGTTGTAGGATTCAAACCCCTACCTAACTATGTTATGATACTCTTGACAGACCCATTAGCAGAGCACGCTATTTGCATTATTGGGAGGTTTCCCTTCTCCTGCTGTACTTATAGGGTGCTGACATCATCAGTGCTTAGAAAGGGGAATGTGCATCCTGTAGAGTGTTTTCCCAGTTGCCAAAAGGGACATTTTCCTCAAACAGACTAACCCCCCTCCACACACACTGGGCAGTTGCAGGATTCAAACCCCTACCTAACTATGTTATGACACTCGTGACAGACGCATTAGCGGAGCGCACTATTCACATTACTGGGAGGTTTCTCTTCTCCTGCTGTACTTATAGGGTGCTGACATCATCAGTGCTTAGAAAGGGGAATGTGCATCCTGTAGGGTGTTTTCCCAGTTGCCAAAAGGGACACTTCCTTCACACAGACTTGCACACACAACAACCCCGCTCATCCACACACACACACACACACACACACACACACACACACACACAGTGAGCATTTGCATGGTTCAAACTCCTACCTAACTATATTATGGCACTTGAGGGAAGACGCATTAGCAGAGCGCGCTAACCGAATTACTGGGCATCTGTTCTGCACCTGCAGTATTTATAGGGTGCTGACATCTTTATTTCTACAGAGGTATGTACATCTAGTACTACCTGTCAGGAGGGGGATAGCATATATATGCATTTGCAGCCACCTACTTCAGGGTCAGATATGCACATCGCACTGGCAGATTATGTTCTATACCATGCTTCGTGACCACAGGACCTGTAACACACAACATAACCAGTCCAGAACACCACTCCCACATCCAGGACACACACTTTGCTTCCCTGGGAACAGTGCTGGGATATGCAGGTGTTCACATACACCATTCCAGTTGTTAACATCAGGTACAGGCATATTGTGTGTGGGAACTACTCAGGCCTCTACAACATTACCCTACAGCCACTACAATTTGTGGGTCCATGTGCTATGGCAGAACCACTCACCACAGCCACATGGGGGAATACATATTGCACCTGTCCATCTGCAACATGGGTACTCGCTGTTCCACGCCAGAGTTAGACCACCATTGTTGATATCTGACCATACCCACCTTTCCCTGGACATCCATATCCCATCCCCACCCCCAGGAAAGGTTGTCACTGTGAACAAACTGTATTTAGCACAAGCAGACTCTACACTTGTGAAGACTGGGGTGGACGACTTCAAAGGACCCATGCTGGGGGACTGTACTGGCCACGCTGCATAATCCTTGACAATTGCATTCTATGAGCACTTGAGGGAAGATGCATTAGCAGAGCACGCTAACCGAATTACTGGGCATCTGTTCTGCACCTGCAGTATTTATAGGGTGCTGACATCTTTATTTCTACAGAGGTATGTACATCTAGTACTACCTGTCAGGAGGGGGATAGCATATATATGCATTTGCAGCCACCTACTTCAGGGTGGCACAGTGGTGCAGCGGTTAACGTTGTCACCTCACAGCAAGAGGTTCTCTGGTTCGATTCTCGGCTGGGGTGCCTTCTGTGTGGAGTTTGCATGTTCTCCCTGTGTTCGTGTGGGTTTCTTCTGGGTACTCCGGTTTCTTCCCACATTCCAAAGACATGCATCTGGAGCATTTCTCCCTGGGCCCCCGCTGAAAACAGGCTCTGTGGAACCTAGTCAGACATTCCCGGTCAACCAGTGTTAAATAAAATAAAAATAAATGAGCATGTGTAAGGTTTGCATTGATCATGCTATCCCACATATACCCATGACTGCTCCACAACAGGACACCTGTCAGGTGTACACCAGCCATATATGAGCCATCCAACAGATAGAGTGAGCTAATACATTGCAGAGTTGTAGCCCACAGAGGGAGGACATCTCTGAACAGTACCGGCACAACACTTCAATCCCACATAATCATCACAACACAGTGTTGACAGTGGAATTGTCCAGACAATGCAGATAGGGCTCCCCTCAGTCTGTTATTGACATCCACTTACTGTTAGAGGTCCTCAGCAACCCTCTTCCAGCACACACCAACAACATGGATGTGGCTTAGCACATTCAAACCCTGTGTCCCTGCTTGACAGAGGCACAGCACACTAGCCTCACACATTGCCTTATGTGACCTACTTTACAGTGGCACAGTAGCCTACTGTACTGGGGATGCAGATGCCAAGCACACTCTGGCTAAGCTGTCATTCCCTAGGGCAAACAGCCTAGTATTGACCTCTACACCCATATGTTTAATTGTCAGATGCACAATATTTGTTGCTGTTAGACTGTTTGCAGGTCTTTATTGCCATAGCATTCCCTGTTCCTATGAACAACTTGTGTATCTGTGGAAGATGTTTGAATATGATAGCGATCCACTATATCACTTATGTCTCTGTAGTCATTTACTGTGTGCACTGGACAGATTGCTGTGTTGTGGTTGGTTCCTGGAATGACACGTACAAATACCAGATATGTGTGGCCAACTGCTAAACGGAGATATGACCTAAGTGTGTGAGCATGCCCAGTTCAGCCTTTCCATGGTATGTTGTCTGACATATGCCTCATTTATCAAAGTGTGCGAGCATGCCCAGTATGAGCTTTCCATATGTTGAACTCTGCAGTCCACCACATATTTGGGTGAGTGTAAACTTCAACAATATCTCACGTTTATGGTTGTGTGTTGGGTGTCATGTTGTGTACTTACTGGCCAACTGCTTCGTGTCTGACCACAACAGGGATTATACTGTGCCTGCAGGGATTGCATGGGATACTTTGCATACAGTTGTCAACATCCTTTCATAATGACCTAACACTGTAGTACCGTATAGTGTACTGGTTCAGTACTTTCACTGTGGTGGACAGTATCCTGGGCTTTAGTACTATCACTGTTTGACATCTTCATAGTGAGCACAACAGACTGTGTAGGGGCCAGTTGTGCACATATGACCATGTTGCATTATGTTCAGATATAGACTACCTACACCAGGCTTGTCCAACATTGGTAGTGTATTCCACAACATAGGTGGACATTGGCAAACACTAGTGATGTGCCCTAGGCCATTTCTGATGCTAGTCAGAGAGTGTGTTTGTCCTTCAACACACATTGTAACTGGAGTTTGCCATGACATATGTCATGATTAGTATACTGTACCTCCATCTACCTGTGACATAACAGTGATACCCAGGGTAAACCTACCATCTTCCATCCACTAATCAAGATTCCTCTTGAGGGGTGTCGATGGGTGACTCTCTGGTTAACCTGTACTGGGAGTTTACTCAAGAGTGGGGGTGGCTTCTGTGTTATGGATCATTCAGTACAGCTTGTCCTATGTATCTCAGTGCTGGGGTTCAGGTCTCTTATGTGCATAGCTCACTGCCATTCAGATTGTACAAGGTGCAGCATGTTCATTGATTCCAGCTTGGACATGGCTTCATACATCAGGCACAGCTTGCCTCTGGGTGGGCAGTATGGCAGTGTGTGGAGCTGTAGTTTGTTTAATCAGGCAACACATGGCATCTGTTAATGCTCATTACTACTCCTGGTGAGGTACTGTTGTGGACTTTACAGTTGATGGAGGTGTCTGCTGAGGTACATCCCACAGGGGCTATTGTAGTCAATTGTGATGCTGATGAAGGATGACTGCAGAGCCACAGTGACCTCCCCTTATCTAGATCTGACAACCTTCATGATTGTGTGGGTATATGGTATGTTTCTGTGAACACTACAGCCACATGTTTGTCCAATGCAGGATATCTATCACCTTGTGTCCCCAGGTCTCTCATTACATGTTAGGTACGTAATGGGTTAACACCTGTGTGGTAATTGGTGGGCACTTACTGTATATACACAGTGGTTGTCTATACACATTTCTGCAATTAGCTTGCTGACATGGCTATGGCACCAGTTGTCTGTTTCTATGTGGCCCTTTTGTGGGTTGCTTGTGTCAGCTGGGGGTCAGATATGGTGGGCAGTTTGTACTCCTCTGCATACATGTTCATTCACAGTCCTTCCATGTTGGCCTGTACCTATGGGACATATATATACGGAACAGGGGAGGTCCCAGGACCAAGCCTTGTGGGATGCCACTTATATCTGGTTTGTAGTCTGACATGGATGCAGCATGTCTGACCATGTCAGTTCTGTCTTTGGTCTGGTTTGCAACCGCTCTATTGACATAGGGGTTTATATTTAAGCTGGTGAACATATCCATACTGAACATGTAGGGTATTGTCTGGAAGCATTTGCACGGTCCAGCTATGCTGTGTGGACCACATTGCCCTCATCGATGACCTTAATGACTGTTTCAAATGGGTCAAACATGTTTAGGGGCAGGATCTGCACTTACGACAGCCACACTGGGTAGGGTCCGGTGTCAGTAGGTCCCCGATAGCTTTATGTCTGCAGTACATGTTGATCCTTTCCATAGCTGTGTGGACCAAGCTTGTCAGGATCCTGGGGTGGTAGTTTGCAGTATCCATTCAAGCAACACCTTTGTTGTGAAGGACCACTGTTGTTGTACACTGCTCTTTGGGTACATATCCTATGGTAAGGCTGACATTGAGCAGTAGTGTAATTTGGCATTCCATTCTTCTTGGAGTCCATGTTGGCCTCAGCCCAGGACACCATCTCATACCTTTGCTGCTGTGTGTTTTGCTTTGTAGATGATGGCTGTTACCTCAGCATCTGCAATGGCAGGCGGCCAGCAGTCTGCTGGGACAGATATTTTGCATTCTGGGGGGGGGGGGTTGCACTGCACCTGTCAGGTTGTATGTTGGCAATATGTGTGTGTGTTTGGTATGTTGTTTGTAATATCTGTGTGATTTGGAGCATATCTGTGAATTCCCAACATGGTTCCTACCATCAGTTGACTAAGCTTTGTGATTATCCTTAGTGTCCTGTACAATTTGTATCTTCATAAGTTCATAGGTTCATACTAGGCTATCCACCCTAGGGCATTAGTAAGCCTAGCCAGAGTGTGTGTGTCTTTCGCCACCCCTTGCTATGTGAATATTATGGCCATTTATGATTTTCTTTACTGTGCCTCTGTCTGGACGTGACACAGTGAAGACCCCCAGTGTACATCTACGATCATCCATCCACTTGGCAATATTCCTGTTGAGGGATGTCAGTGAGGGGCTCTGCCTAACATGGAGTGGGATCCTGTTCCAGGGTGTGGGGAGCCTCTGGGTTATGTATCTGTCCCTCCAGCACATCCTATTTCATTATGTGTTGAGGTTGACATCTGTCACTCTCACAGCTCCAGTGGCTTTGATTTCCTGGGGTGGAGCATGTCCATTACTCCTGTGTTGGACATGGCCTTGTACAACAGACATACAATGCCTCTGTGTAGGCAGTCTGTGACTGCATTCAGCTGGGGTGTCTACAGCCAGGCAGCATATGACATATATTTGACACCCTTTATCCTCTTGGTGAGGTACCTTTGAGGTCTTCCTAACCGCTGCAGGTGTCAGGTATGGTACATCCCATATGAGTCATTGTACTAGATTATGGGTCTGATAAGAGAACAGTACAGGGGCACAGTGACCTTTGTTGATGTAGATGTGAATCCTTTCATGATACGGTGTCCAATATAGACAGTCTTCCTAGCCACATTGGCATTGTGAGTGTCACATGACAGGTTACTGTCGACTTGTGTCCCTAGGTCCCTGATTACTCCTTGCATACATAATGGTTTACCACCTATGTGGTAATTTGTGAGTACCTTGATTGGTATTTGGTGGGACATTCATACTGTCCACTGTCTTCAGGATGTCTGGGTGGGGTTCCTGTGTGTGAGAGTGTGGTCTGTCGCATGCTACAGACTGTACAGCAGTTTTGACTACAGTTAGGTGCACATGGGTGGTCTCCACTGCTTTGTGCATTGTCAGTTACCTGGCCGTATGGGTGTCTGTGCTTCATATGGATACTCCCCCTCCTTTGATGTTTTGGTCCAGGTGTTGGGGCCATAACGCATGATATGAGGTATAACCTGGTAGTGCTGGTGTGCTGTCAGTAGGCTTGCAGCAGGTTTCTGTCACTGCAAAGACATCGATGTTCTCCATACTGGGAAGTGCCTCAGGAGCATGCATATTGCAGTTTACACATCTGGCATTGGTCAGCATTACCCTTATGTTTCTTACCACTTATGTTGTCTAGGGTGGTGGGTTAGTCTTTTCGGCCTTGCCTACGTATGGCTCTATGGAGGTGACAAAGGCCTTATCCAGTATCCAGACACCCAGGGGTAACAGGTGCAAGCCATGCCTGGAACAGCAGCATGGCTTGTCATGCATGACATCTCAAGCAGACAGACATTAGATCCTCTTGGACTGACAGCTGTAATTGTGCCACCTGTTAAAGCTGATCATTCTGTGTTTGTACTGTGGCATCATTCTTGGTGAGGGTTGGATGCTGCAAACAGCCAGTGTCATACCGGCCTGGAGTACATACTCAGAGAGCTCATCCATGTCTCTTTTCATATAGTCCAGGGAGGTACATCTCGGGTGATTCACACCAGCATGGACAATGAGTGCATCATATTTCTGCTTGCTTTGGGGTGACCTGCGTACTTGTGTTATGTGGCGTATTGTAGCAGCCTACAGGCAGCTTACTGTACCCTTTCCCTTGTTCAGTCTGGTGAGTGGGACAGCAGTGTGTCTGCCTATACAGACACCTATTACAACTGTATCAGGCATGTTGTTTCTCCTTCTGGCCTGTGACTGTTTGGCACACCAGCTTTGTGTACTATGTGTTGCATGTGCTATGTTTGGAGGTTGTGGTTGCTTGGGGTCTGCTTTGGAGGCCTCTGTTGGTGTGGTGTGTTTGTAATTAGGGCCTCCAGGAATGTTTTTCTGTGTTTATGTGTTTGGTTTACAGTTGTGATAGGTCTATGTGGGACTGGGTTTGTGGTGTATGTGGTTACCTTCTCCTCCTGACTAGTTCTGACAGTACTGAGTTGGGTGAGCTCAGCCTCCGGTTTGGATAAATGGTTGCATCTCTCACATATATTTTTATTTACTGGGGGGAGTTGAGGGTTGTCTGTGTACTTGGGGCAGGTGTAACATTGCCTCAGGATTCACAGATTCTACTTGTTGTAGCTGGCCTTAGTGGATTGTATGTGTGGACATATTTTATTGCCATACTACTGATCGGTGATTACTTCCCTTTTTATGTTTGCTCTATCATGTAGTAGCTTCCTCATTCTCTTGCATGGTTTGGTAATGGCTGGAGTCCAGCATGCCAGATGCCAGCGTTTATGGCATTGTGTCTTGTTGTTATTTGTGATTGCATAATCCAAGCATTCCTGGCTGTGTTCATGGAATGCATGTATAACAGGTTCTGCAGTGTGTCCCATATTCTGCACCTGCACAGGGCCTTTAGTGGATTCCACATCAGTTTGGAGGGGTGCAAAATATGCTTTACACATGTTTTTCACTGTGGTTTTCTGGCCAGGGACTGTGGTCAGGATGTGTATATCCGGTGTGATTACTCTGTGGTCTGGTCTTACCAGTGAGGGATACACTTCTCATCTTGCCATCCAGTACGCATGTTGCTGATTATCACATCCAGTATGCTTACCCCTCTTGTGGGAGTGGTACATTGTTCCTGGGCATTTTGGCTTATGGATTCTGGGAACTTTTCTCCTACTGTGTTGGTGCTAGTATAATGCTCCCAGTGTATGTCTGGGTATTTTCAGTCAACCAATATAATGTGGTTTGGGGGGCTTGATATATTCATGTATTCCAACATAGGCCAGGCGCAGTGCCTGGTGTTAGGACACTAGTCTGCAGCAGGCTATATACTGGGAGGCGATTTTAGCCACTGGTACTTGACCATGGCTAATCCATGCTGCTTCTTGTTGTGGTACCAACATGGGGGTGTGGTTATCCTTGACAATTATTGCTAGTCACCCTCCTTTTGTAGCTTGTTCCATGTTTTGAGGCTGTACAGCACAGTATGAGGTGTAACCTGGTAGTGTTAGGGTGCTGATGTGAGCCTTGACCCAGTTTTCTATTACAGGACAGATATCAACATTCTCCATACTGTGTGCATTTACACTGCACGCATCTTGCTGTTTAGACTTCTGGCATTGGGTAGCATTACATCTAGGTTCCTATCGCTTGTGGTACCTATGAAGGTGGGTTTGTGTTTTGAGACTTACCTAGTCAGGGCACGCTGTGGGTACTGACAGCCTTTGCCAGTATCCATGGGGCCTGGACTGATAGGTGCATGCCAACCCTAACAGGTGGTGCATCATGTCATGCTCAGCATGTCTTCCCAGGCTGAAACACATTGGCTCCCCTTTGACTAACTGCATTACTTCAGCCAATTATTGCAATTGATCATCCCATCGTCATTTTGTGGCTTCATGCTTGGTGAGGGTGGATGTTAGTCAGGGTCTTCAAGTGTGCATATAGTACATGGTGTTACATTACTTAACACATGGCATTCATGCCTCAGGTGGTGCTGCAGGGCTGTCTCTGTCGGATGCACATATTACACTCCCTGTACATGTTTGTGAGCAGGTCATGTCATTTTAGACATCCCTGTTATTATTTGAGTGAGACAGAGAGGGGTATCATTCCCAGGGTTCCTACTGAGCCAGTGTATGTGCTATACGTTGCCTCTTTGCCAAGGCCAGGGCATACTGGGCATGCCTCCTTCTGCCTACTGGGGCAGGCTCAGGTTGTTCCTCCTCCGAGTCACGCTCTGCCTGTGATGGCCTTGACAATGGTGGGGGGCTGTTTGGCCCAGCCCTATGCTGGTCCTGCTCTAGCTGTTTTCGCAAGATCATATTGGGCACATGTAGTTGGTGAGTACTGCAAGGCTCCACCAGATGTGTCCAGACACCGGAATCGTGACTTGAGCAGCCCAAACACACGCTCTATTACATTACGTGTTTGTGCGTGTGCCTCATTATGGTGTTCCTGATCAGGTGTGTGTGCATTTCTGATGGGTGTCATCAGCCACGGCTCCAGTGCATAACCTGCATCCCCCACTAGGTGTCCATGTGGGATGTCCCCATTGGCAAATGTCTGGTACAGCTGCGTCAAATGCCAGATGTGGGAATCATGGTAGCTCCCAGGGCAGCCAGCACACACATTCATTATTATGCCCTGGGCATCACACACGACCTGGCAGTTGATGGAGGGGAAGCCCTTGCGGTTAATGTAGGCCCTACCCCGCTCACCGGCTGGTGCTTTGATGCGTATGTGCGTGCAGTCTATTGCACCCACTACCTCAGGGTATTCTGCTATTTGCTGGAAGAGACGCATATTGCTGGCCAATACCTCATGGGCATTGGGGAAATATACATGATCACTGACATGTGCTGACATGGCATCCAGGAACTGGTGCAGTACCCTGGAGGCTGATGCCTGTGATATCCCCATCATATCACCAGTTGGTCTCTGGAAGGTACCTGTTGCTAGTATTCTTAGGCCAACACATACCTTGGTTTCCACTGGGATGGGTTCCCCTCTGTTGGTTCTGTGTATGTGGCGTGGACTGCACAGCTTGACTATTTGCTGCAGGAGCTCTCTGTCCACTCTGTAGCACTCTACTATCTCCAGCACATGTAATCCATGGTAGGTGACCCTGGGCCTGTACACTCTTCTCCGTCTCCTCACTGTGGGTTGTCTGGCACCATCTGCATTGTCACCACCCTCAGCAAGTCGCCTATGTCTCATTATGACAGCTATGGCAGCCCCTAGCATTTCTGCTCTGAGTTCAGCTTTTTCAGTTTTCACTTCTAATAGCTTACTCCTGTCTTGCAGTGTCTCTTGAGAGAAACATCCTGCACTGCTGTTTGCAGAGTTTTAAGTGCTGGCTGAACTACTATTCTGCCTGTGTAATTGCCTGCTTCTAATTGTTTTCACTTGCTAGCTCCAGCAGTATTCCCTGCTAGCTTCCTACTAATTCTGTTGCTTCCTTTTTCCTTTCTGTTTCCTCAGGGGGGAGCAGCGTGCATACCGGCAGAAACACGCTCACAGTGGCTTACACGCGCGCACACATGCTTACACGGTTCAGGATCTGCCTATTCGGGTTAAAATGCATGCACACCAGCGCAAACAGTGTTACAGATCTACCAACACACTCCCACAAGCTCAGTCTGCCTTACACGCGCACACACTGCCCTACTCGCGCTTCATGGCGTGCACACATGCGTATGCACCCCCAGCAAGAAACTTTGGTGTAAGTAACAGTGTACACCTTCCATTTCTTGACTTTCCCATGCTTATCTTGTGGCACTCCTCTTTCCATGATCTGTGTCTGTCATCTGTCATGTAACACTGACCTCCAATGAACCGCATTTCTTTCTACCATTCCTCCCTGTGATGTCACCTATCTCCTACTCTATTCCTCCCCCTTATGTATCTCTTACACTACTCAGAATGTGCTCATTTGCTATGTGACTGTGGGATTCAGTATCCTAACCATCATTTACATCAGATTGCCTACTAATGCTTAGTTACATGTCTTAGACTCAGCTTCCCCCCTTAGCAACCACTACACGGTGGCCATGTTGTTTTTGGTCTGCTGGTCCCTCCATTGTCATTCCATGTATTGCATAAAACCCACATTTGTGGGTTTATAACCTTCATTTTTATGTTTTATACAGCGCAGCCCATTTGCACGGGGCTGCGCTGCGTTTGATCGCCGAAAAAAAATTATATTTTTTTAATATTTGCATTGGGGTACCTTGCCAATGGCCACATATTTGGCCATTGACATGCTGCCTGACACATATGAACCCTTTATTTGGAGCTGACATGGCTCCAATGTGATTTTTGCAGAAACGTACTCAGTTGTCAACTGAGTACATTTCTGCAGCTAAAACGGCTCTTACATGGGCTGCTTTCTGTTTCGTGGATCGCTACTCTACCTCATTTGCATGCCTGCAAGTGAGGTATTTAGCATATCCACGCCCAGTCCATGTAAGAGACATTTTAGCTGGTCTCTTACATGGAGTTTCGGGCTGTTCCTGGATCGCAAGGCTTGCATGGAGTGTTACACGTCTCTTACACTCTGTGTAAGCCTTCGTGAATCCTGCCCTATATAAAATTATATGCTTCCTGTTTCATGTTAGACAAAATTCTGTACTTGTACGTTTTTTGCCTCCTGGTGTACACTAGTAAACTTTTGAACCTGAACCTCCTGTGTATTGAATTCTTGATTTTATTTAACAGTTTGTTCCTTCTTAACCGGAAATCCCTCGGTCAGCTGCAGATCAGAGTCTACCGGTGGTTGAATATTGCGCAGGAGAAGTTACCGAAATGGTTCTTCTTGGGTGAAAAGACCTCCGACTGAATTGTCGTTTAAAGAGGCTGGCCACTTTCTGATCTGTGGCCGAAGAGCGGATCCTGGATGACTCAATACCGGAGGCTCAGGTAGGAAGATTTTGCCTTTTTTCTGTTTTAGATCAGGGACTAGGTTACAGTAAATATTGTTGTCAAGATTTGTTATGCAGATCAGGGACAAAAGGAAATACTGTATATTTGGTCATAGATCAGGGTAACAGAATAAGGTAGGCAGTTATTCTAGATAAACTGTGAAAAGGAACTGAACTTTTGATATCACGTGATAAGAAGGGTTATGGAACATTTTCTTTTACCATGGGAAATCAGTGCACTAAAACATCATGAGATCCGCCCCTAACCGAAGACGCAAAATACATGCTATCACAACGTTCCGATAACATTAGGTATTATACGAAATGGATCAACAAATATGAATTTGATGGTAAACTAGATAAAACTTCACTAGTTAAACTCCTTAAGCAACTTAAAACCGATGCGGGAGGTCAAGCAAAAAAGCAACGCCAATTAGGCATTCCTCAGGCACACAGGTGGATTGAGAAAGCAAATCATAGAGAACAGAAGATTAAAAATTCGAAAACATTATTTTTAGACAAAGAAGATAATAACATAGTAATAGCAACAGCTCCTCCTCCTCCCTTGCCCCCTCCTTTGCCCTTTTCAGGATATGAAGCGAGTGGACAGGCTGGTCCGCCTCCGCGTTATCCTGAAGTCTCAGCAAGACCACAACCGTTTGTTAGAGATCCTATTGAAACTAGGTCCCGGACATGTAAAATACATAGGGACGCAGAATCATATCAAATAGAAAGAAACTTACAGGATGAGAGTGAGGAAGAAATATGCCCACTTATAGAGGTCCCAAATCCTCAGGCAGGACAGGAAGGGCAGGACCCAACACTCTTGGTATATAGACCATGGACACCTGAGGATATCCGGAAAGCTACTGAGGGGAATTCCCCATCTGAAAGTTAATTTCACAAAATTTTTAGAAGATTTACAAGGCATGAGGTTGAGTTACCACTTGAATGGGGAAGAAGTAGAGAAAGTAGTAAGACAAATTATAGGTCCAGATTGGCACATGATCTGTGGCACCTGGAATCCTCGTAATGCAGAGCTTAAACCACTCCCACATAGTGACGCAGAATTAGACAACAGAGTGAAAGGTCTTACAGACCGAATCTCTGAGAAATAGAAACCTAGAGCAGACTGGACTTGCATTAATCAATGCATACAACAGGAAAATGAGACAATAGATGGGTACTATGCTAGATTACTGGAATGTTTTAATAATCATAGCGGTATGACGGTTCCTGAAAACCAAACAAATGATTCCCCGTATGAACAACAATTAAAAAATGTATTTTTGAAAGGTTGCATTGCACCTATCAGTAGCTTCATTATGAAGCATATGACAGACCATCGAACAGGTAGGCTACAAGCCTTACTTGAATATGCTAGACATGCTGAAAGACATTTTAATAGCAAGAAGAAAAAGAAGGTGCAAGTCTTCACTGCTGAAGATGGAGCTGAAGTATTTGTGTTACAGTCAGGTAAAAAGGGAAAGAAAAATGCCCAGGGAAATAAACAGTCTGACAAATGATCAGAAGATTTTGAAGAGAGGAAAAAGAGAGGTGAATGCTTCAAGTGCGGGAAAAAGGGACATCTAGCAAGGGATTGTAAGCAGAACAAAAAGGTAATTACAGAAGATAAGGGAGATGAGGACTGACTATATGATAGTGAAGATACATCATGCAAAAGTCAGAAATCATCAGGAGAAGTTAATAAACAAAAGACAAATATACATGTGATAGAAGGAATAGAGGAAGTGCAAGTAGATAAGGAGAATGAAGAAAGTGAAATTTTGGATTTAGCATTATTGAGCCTAGAGCTCTACTTAGCAGATACGAAACCGGAAGTTACACTTCTGGTGGAGGGAAGGGAAGTCAAATTCCTGTGTGACTTAGGGGCATCACGGACCCTGATACATCCCTCCAAGTTACCAGAACATTCTGAATCACCTGATTATATACCAGTGAAAGCTGCAAATGGACAGCTATTCAGGGAACCACTTTCCCATGATATAGCAATAACTGACCCTGTTTCAGGTATGACCCAAAGAAGTAAAATTGTTGTTTCTGCAAAGTGTCCAGTGAACCTATTGGGCAGGGACCTTATGCAGTTATTTGGCATAGCAGTAGTTCCGACTGTGCAGGGTATGGAAGCACAGAGGCAAATGGATACTTTTGTAGTGCGATCGGAGGGTGAAACTTTTTACTGGTACAGCCAGGACCTAGTCACGACTGGTCCAGGGGCAGTAACCGAGGAACTGATGAACGTAGCCATCAGTAAAGCCCCCTCCCTTGACACTGATCGACAGCATTTGTTACACTGTACTCTATACTACTGTACTACACCAGGACGTGATAGAGAGTATGAGCAGGAATTGTTCAGAAATCGTGCAACTAGATTAGTTTTACGTACTTTGTACTGGGATACTGAGGGGAACAGTGTAGTTAGCTGTTCATTACCTCAAGAATTCCTTGCATTATATAGATCAAATCGATTACCACATGTCAGCTTGACAAAGAATAAAATGTAAAATGGGCAGACTTAGGAAAAAAGGTGACAAGATGGGAGAAACAGACTGACTTAGAATTGTCAGAACAAGGAATACAAAAACAAAAATTGAATTGGTTAACACAGACACATCCAGCTGTACACTTGCAATCTAGTGAGGACAGCTGATTAGCATTTTTATTAGAAGAAGAAGAAAAAGCCTTATGTGAAATTCCAACGATTCTTTGGTCGATAGGAAAGTCAGATGTAGGACTTATTAGAACAGCAGGACCAGTTACAATTACACCAAAATCAGCATTTAGACCACAGAAAAGACAATACCCTTTGAGAAAAGATGCAGAAATAGGAATCAAGCCTTTAATAGCAGCATTACTCAAAGAAGGAGTACTGGTAGAATCTCCTGATTCACCATGTAATACACTCCTATTTCCTGTTAAAAAAGCAAACGGGGAATGGCGGATGGTTCAGGATTTGCAGGCTGTAAATAATGCAGTGATACCCAGAGCACCCACGGTGCCAGACCCACATACTTTGTTAAACGATTTAAAACCACAACAAAAATATTTTTCTGTGGTAGATATCAGTAATGCTTTCTTTTCAATACCTATACATCCTGGTAGTCAATATTGGTTTGCATTTACATTTCAGGGTAAAAGGTATACCTATACTCGACTACCACAGGGATATTGTGAGAGCCCAACAATATTTGCACAAGAAATGGCTAGCAACCTAGCAGGGTTCACCCCACCGGGGGGTAGTCAGATTCTACTTTATGTAGATGACATCTTGCTAGCAGCCCCCATCCAGCAACAATGCAGGGAGGATACTGTAGCGTTATTGAAATTTTTAGCAACACAAGGACACAAAGTAAACAAAAGTAAGTTACAACTTTGGAAAAAGCAAGTTAGATACCTAGGATATCTAATATCCAATGAGGGTAGAATATTAGATGAGGAAAGAAAAACAGCAATTTTGCAAGCACCCAAACCAGCAACCAAGAAGGAAATGATGTCCTTCTTGGGTACAACTAATTTCTGTCGGAGCTGGATACCAAATTATGCTTTGGAATCTGCTCCACTGACTGATTTGATATATAAGACACCAATGGCAGCACAAGATATTTTACAATGGACACTTGAAGCAGAAACAGCTTTCTGCAGGTTGAAGCAGTTAATAGCTTCTTCATTAGTTTTAGGACTCCCAAATTATCACAAACGGTTCTTTCAGACCGTAGATTGCAAGCAAGGATATATGACGTCAGTGCTGACGCAACAACATGGGGATAAGCAATGCCCCATAGCCTATTATTCATTGCAGTTAGACCCAGTGGCGCGATCTTTGCCTCACTGTGTACAAGCAGTAGTTGCAGCTGCAATGGCAGTACAGGCTTCGGCCTCAGTGGTGTTATTCCACCCTCTCACATTGAGAGTGCCTCATGCAGTCGCAATAATTTTACTGCAAGAAAAAGTAGCATATCTCTCTCCTGCTAGACATCTTTCATGTATGACTATATTGCTGAGCCAAACTCATATGACAATTGAATGATGTACAACATTAAATCCATCAACATTACTTCCAACTCTTGCAGATGGCACACCGCACAGCTGCCTGCAGGAAATTGAACAATTAGCCTTGCCTAGACAAGATCTTACAGATATGCCCTTGGATGATGCCGAGGTGACATATTACATGGACGGCTCATGCAGAAGGGGCCCTACAGGAAAGAATCTAGTGGGGTATGCAGTAGTTACAGACACTGAAATTCTAGAAGCCCAATCCTTACCACATAACTTATCTGCACAAGCAGCAGAATTGATAGCTTTGACACGGGCATGTACTTTAGCAAAAGACAAATGTGTAAACATATATACTGATAGTCAGTATGCTTTCTCTACAGTACATGTATTTGCCAACAATGGAAGAATAGAGGAATGATAACATCTAGTGGAAAACCAATTAATCATGCGCAATTTATTTTGGAATTATTAGAATCTATTCAGTTACCTACCAAAGTAGCTATTTGTAAATGTGTAGCTCATACAAAACAACAAGATAAGATTTAGAAAGGCAATGCACAAGCTGATGCAGCTGCAAAGCAAGCAGCCTCAGACTCAGAAACTTTACTTTTGAATGAGGAATTACAACCTCTGAGAATTTAGATTTAGACATGTTAAAAACAATGCAGATGCTTACTACAAAAGCAGAAAAACAGAAATGGGAAAAACAAGGCGCAATTCTTAAAAATGGACTGTACATTTCCAAAGAGAAAAAAACAATATTGCCATCTAATTTATTTAGATATGCAGCTTTGTTGAGCCATGGGCAGTGCCATGTCTCAACAGGGGGGATGGTACAGTTAGTAAACCGAATATTCCAAACATATGGATTCACAAACTATACAAAAAATTTTTGTGCAGCTTGTCATACTTGTAACAAGCATCATGCACAAGGGACATTTAAGCCTAAGCAAGGAAGTTTTCCTATACCACCGTATCCGTTCCATACTATTTGTATGGATTTCATAGAATTGAATAAGTGTGAAGGGAAAAAGTATTGTTTAGTCATTGTAGATATGTTTTCTAAATGGATAGAAGCTTTTCAACCAAAAATCCGGATGCAGCAACAGTGGCAAAAGCCCTGATAAAAGAAGTAATCCCTAGGTTTGGCATTCTGGAGAGGATTTATAGTGACAACGGCACACATTTTGTGAACCAGACAATCCAGCAACTTGGGAGATTTTTTGGTATCTCCTTGAAGAACCATTGTGCCTACCACCCACAGTCAGCAGGACTGGTGGAAAGGTACAATGGTACCCTCAAGAATAAACTTAGGAAGTTAGTTGAAGAAACCCAGAAGAATTGGATATACTGTCTACTTTTAGCACTGCTGAGTATGAGAACGGTTCCAAATGTGAAGGGTTTGACTCCCTTTGAAATGATTTTTGGGAGAGCATATTATGTGCCTCAGTGGAAAGCTCTCATGCCCGCAGAACAAGAGGCTGACAGTTCATTAGCTAGTTATATGAGGAAACTGTTAACAAATAAATCTGTTTTGCAGCTTAACTCTTTTTCAGATAAGGAACAGACCAGACCAGACCGGTGGAAGCAGTTTTGGCCCCCGGAACGTGGGTGTGGCTGAAAGTGACGAAAAGGAAAAATTGGGTGAGTCCAAAGTGGGAAGGACCGTACCAGGTACTGTTGGCAATGCCTACTGCAGTCAGAGTGGCTGACAGGACGTCCTGGGTCCATTTGACACACTGCAAACTGGTAAAGAACTTTCAACTTGATAAAAACTTTGTGACTGATATACAACAAGGGCAAGATGGCCAAAAACAAAGCGAATAGAAATTTAGATCAACCCCAGAGATGTTGCATAATCATTTTGCTGAGTATACATTTATTGACTATAATTGTGACAATTTTCCTCTTGTTGTGGTTTTTCCTACACTCAACCACACAAGTGAAAGTGGGAAGGCATGACGAAACGTCTATAGACTGGCATCCAAATTTTAACACATACCTAGCCATGAAGCGTGTATATGCAGAGACTATGAACATTTCAAATTGCTGGGTTTGTACAGCTATACCAACGGCATATGGAGGACTGATAATGTCCGCTGTCCCCTTGGGGATAAATGAGACTTGGGAGAATTTACTCTTTGATACAGGAACTGTGAGATCACAGGAGAAAATAGCTTTATTTTTACCTGTCACACAAAAAGGAATTGTATGTTTTTACAAAAATGATACTCTCCAGGTGGGCTGGAGCAATTGTAATATAACCATATCTCATCAGTGTTATATTAAGAATAGTAATGGCAATATTCTTTGCAATACTAATTATGACTCATATTTGAACTCACTGAAAACAACCATGAATGACATTCGCAAGAATCCTGTTTTGTTTAAACAATTGTCAGTTATAGATCAGAAAATGTTTCATGCAGGGATAATGCATATTAGTACTAAAGTAGAAAACTGTTATTTTATTTGTGGGAAGAAAGCATATAAATGGTTACCTGAGAATTGGTCCGGCAGTTGTTTTTTGGGTTATCTGGTTCCGGCAATAAGACATACTGCAGAATTACCTTTGGGTAAGATACGAAACGTGAGAGAAGTAGCTCAGAAACCTGGAGGTCCATTCGAGAAACCTGTAAATCCAGTTAGACAGATTGAAGCTGGCTGGAAAAACCATAATAACGTGAAAGACAAAAGTAAATTGACTCATATGGACTTGAGTGACAGTGTTATATCCTGGGCAGGAATATTCCCAGCATATGGATTAGTCAAATTGGTCTGGGAGCTGAGGAAGTTGTCAAAACTTCTCGAAGTAATGAGTAATGCAACTTTCTCTGCCCTAGAACTGGTGACTGATGAACTGAATACAATGAGAACTGTTGTGCTACAAAATCGAATGGCTCTTGACTTCACCCTAGCGGCAAGAGGTGGTACGTGTGTGCTTATCAAAGAAGAATGCTGTGCGTACATACCAGACAATAGGCATGAAATTAACAACCACCTAGAGGTAATTCAGCAAGTATCAGCCATGACTGAACCAGGCCCAAACCCATTGATGAACTTTTTCCAGAATCTATTTGGGGGGTGGGGTTCCATCCTAATGAATATTCTGATTGCCATTTGTGTGGGCATATTTCTGATAGGAGCATGTATTTGTTGTGGAATTCCCTGCATGAAAAGACTAATCAAAGATTTTATTGATGTATCTGTTACTGAAACTTTGTATCAAGATATTGAGATTGAAAAATTAATCTCAGATGACATTTTTTCCTGAGGTATAGATCAAATGACTCACCTAGCTGAAAATCCTCAGTGGAAGAGGTTGGGAGATGAAATGACATTATACATACTTCAAAATAGAATAAAAAGTATTAATAGGAGGGAAAATGTTAGAAAAATATGTATTTGAATATATGTGAAATGCTAGTTTAAAAACAAAGTAGTATGTAATGCATTTTATTCTATTAATCATATAACAGAAAGGATAAATTCATCTGTAAATGCAAGTAGTTTTGAAACTGCAGTGTGGCTTGTAGCAAATTGACCTCCGACCCTGGCAGTTGCTAGCTTAGCAAGTTTTAATGTTTATGCTTTTCACAAGTGATTATCTGCTGGGTCAGGAAATTAAATATGTGAAATAATGAAATCTTCTGCTCTTTCCTGCTGGGATGATTTGGCCTTGTATATGTGTTACTAAGATAGCATGCAGCTGGTGGGAAAGTGTTACAGTGAACAAAGATGTGTAACTGATGTGAAACCTTGAAGAAGTAACTTTACAGAAAGACATTATGTCTGACCAGGTGGATAGCAAGGCCGTATTGTTACCAGAGGAAAACTTTTTTAAAATATACAGCATCAGCAGTTTTTATGAATAGAGGACTGTAAGCTAAAGTGATGTAGATGCCCTGTGACATACCACATCAGTAAGGTGGGCACAGCTTGAATGTAAAGACTATATAAAGTTATATGCTTCCTGTTTCGTTAGACAAAATTCTGTACTTGTACGTTTTTTGCCTCCTGGTGTACACTAGTAAACTTTTGAACCTGAACCTCCTGTGTATTGAATTCTTGATTTTATTTAACAAAACACCATTTCCTATGTGAATCACCCCAAAGCCCTATTCTTATACTCTGCCCCCTACAGATTATTGAAGGGCAATCAATACTAGCACACAAGGCATTCTGGATCCTGTTCTGACTGACCTTTTCTGCATCCACAAAACAAATAGCATCAGAATTACCTGATCCAGAGACTTAAGCCTTGCCTGTGACATAAACAAGACATTTTGGAGAGGCGGATATGTGACTCAGAGCATACCCCGTGTTTGGAACAGGCTTCCCATCCATCTGAGACAGAGTTCATTCATTACCCTATTCAAGGATAATCTGGATCAGACAATGGGAAATGGGAAATTCATCCCTGGTCTCGCACCTATGTCTCCAGTGGACATAGGTAACATGTAAATCCTTGACATCCCTAAACCTAACCTTCATATAGCCCATAAAATATATCCTGTAAAATAACCCCTAGGGTACCAAAACTTATTGATGTACGTGAAATGCATGGCCAACTTAGATAGCAAACCTAGGCTTAAAAAGGCCCTTGTGGTCAGTAGTCTAGTATAAACCTATGAACCTATGAACAATTTAGGGATACCAGAAGAGCTATGCTCATTACCACACTATGGCAATTAGGGGATGTGGTATTGTGCACCATTGCCATACTATGCTAATGATGGGATATGGTACTGTACATTTTATCACACTATGGTAAGGAAAGCATCTGGTACTGTGCATCATCACCATGCTATGATAATAAGAGGAATCTGGTACTGTGCATCATCACCATACTGTGATAATAAGGGAATTGTTTACTGTGCATCATCACCATGCTGTGATAATAAGGGGAATCTAGTACTGTGAATCATTACCTCATTATGATAATGAGGGGATTTGGTGCTATGCATCATTACCACACTCTGGCAATGAGTAGATCTGATGCTGTACATTCTTACCAATCTATAGTTATGAGGGGATGTGGTGCAGTGTATTATTAATATACTGAGGAAATGAGGGGATCTGGTGCTGCACATCCATACCACTCTATAGTTATGTGGGAATGTGGTGCAGTGCATTATTGATATACTGTGGTAATGAGAGGATCTGGTGCTGCACAGCCTTACCAGTCTATAGTTATGAGGGGATATGGTGCAGTGCATTATTAATATACTGTGGTAATGAGAGATTCTGGTGCTCTGCATCCTTACCACTCTATACTTATGAGGGATATAGTGCAGTGTATTATTATTAATATACTGTGATAATGAGGGGAATCTAGTACTGTACATCATCACCATTCTGTGATAATGAGGAGAATCTGGTACTGTACATCATTACCATGCTATGATAATAAGAGTTATCTGGTACTGCGCATCATCACCATACTGTGATAATAAGGGAAATCCGGTAGTGTGAATCATTTCCACACTATGAAAATGAGAGGACTGTGCTATTGTGCATCATCACCATGTTATGAAAATAAGAGGAATCTGGTACTGTACATCATTACCACACTATGATAATGAGGGGAATCTGGTACTGTGAGTCATTACTTCATTATGATAATGAGGGGATTTGATGCTATGCATCATTACCAACTATGGCAATGAGTAGATCTGGTGCTGTACATCATTATCACCCTATAGTTATAAGGGGATGTGGTGCAGTGCATTATTAATATACTGTGGTAATTAGTAGATCTGGTGCTGTACATCTTTACTAATCTATAGTTATGAGGGGATGTGGTGCAGTGCATTATTCATTTACTGTGGTAATGAGAGGATTTTGTGTTGTGCATCCTTACCAAGCTTTAGTTATGAGGGGATATGGTGCAGTGCATTATTAACATACTGTGGTAATGAGAGGTTCTAGTGTTGTGCATCCTTACCACTCTATAGTTATAATCGAATATGGTGCAGTGCATTGCTAATTTACTGTGGTAATGATAAGATCTGGTGCTCTGCATCCTTACCACCCTATAGTTATGAGGGGATATGGTGCAATGTATTATTAATATACTGTGATAATGAGGGGAATCAGGTACTGTGCAGCATCACCATTATGTGAGAATGAGGGGAATCTGGCAGTGTGTATCATTACCACACTACAATAATTATAGGAATCTGGTACTGTGCATCATCACCATGGTATGATAATAAGGGGAATCTGGTATTCTGCATCATCATCATCATACTGTGATAATGAAGAGAATCTGGTACTGTGCATCATCTCCATACTGTGATAGTGAGGGGAATCTGGTACTGTGCATCATTGCCACACTGTGATAATGAGGAAAATCTAGTACTGTCAATCATTGTCTCATTATGATAATGAGGGGATTTGGTGCTAGCACTGCACCACATTCCCACTTAACTATAGAGTGGTATGGATGTGCAGCACCAGATCCCCTCATTTCCTCAGTATATTAATGGTGCAGTGTATCCCTCATAATATACTGGAAGAATGTTGCTGTACATTCTTACCAATCTATAGTTATGAGGGGATGTAGTGCAGTGCATTATTGATATACTGTGGTAATGAGAGGATCTGGTGCTGTGCATCCTTACCACTCTATAGTTATGAGGAGAAATGGTGCAGTTTATTATCAATATAATGTGATAATGAGGGGAATCTGGTACTGTGCATCATCACCATACTGTGATAATGAGGGGAATCTGGTACTGTGCACCATCACCATACTATGATAATGAGGGTAATCTGGTGCTGTGCATCATCACCATACTGTGATAATGAGGGAAATCTGGCACTGTGCATCATCACCATGATAATGAGGGGAATCTGGTACTGTGCATCATCACCATACTGTGATAATGAGGGGAATCTGGTACTGTGCACCATCACCATACTATGATAATGAGGGGAATCTGGTACTGTGCATCATCACCATACTGTGATAATGAGGGGAATCTGGTGCTGTGCATCATCACCATACTGTGATAATGAGGGGAATCTGGTACTGTGCATCATCACCATACTATGATTATGATGGTCATCTGGTGCTGTGCATCATCACCATACTGTGGTAATAAGGGGAATCTGGTAGTGTGAATCATTATTACACTATGATAAGGAGAGGACTCTGCTATTGTGCATCATCGCCATGCTATGATAATAAGGGGAATCTGGTACTGTACATCATTACCTCATTATGATAATGGGGGATTTGGTGCTATGCATCATTACCACACTATGGCAATGAGTAGATTTGGTGCAGTGTATCAATACCACTCTATAGTTATAAGCGGATATGGTGCAGTGTATTATTAATATACTGAGGAAATGAGGGGGATCTGGTGCTCTCCATCCTTACTAGTCTATAGTTATGATTGGATATGGTGCAATGCATTAATATACTATTGTAATGACAGGTTCTGGTGCAGTCCATCCTTACCACTCTATAGTTATAAGGGGATATGGTGCAGTCATTATTAATATACTGTGGTAATGAGAGGATCTGGTGAAGAGAATGAGAGGGAGAGAAGGTTGGATGATGTGCAGATAGTGAATCATGAAGTGCAGTGGATTAGCAAGGAGGAAGTAAGGATAGCTATGAAGAGTATGAAGAATGGATAGGCTGTAGGTCCAGATGACATACCTGTGGAAGCACGGAGGTGTTTAGGTGAAATTGCAGTGGAGTTTTTAACCAGATTGTTTAATGAAATCTTGGAAAGTCAAAGGATGCTTGAGGAATGGAGAAAAGGTGTTTTGGTACTGATTTTTAAGAATAAGGGTGATGTGCAGAGCTGTAGTAACTACAGATGGATTAAATTGATCAGTCACAGCATGAAGTTATGTGAAAGAGTAGTGGAAGCTAGGTTAAGAAGGGACGTGATGATTAGTGATCAGCAGTATGGTTTCATGCCAGGAAAGAGCACTACAGATGCAATGTTTGCTCTGAGAGTGTTGATGGAGAAGTACAGAGAAGGTCAGAAGGAGTTGCATTGTGTCTTTGTCATCTTAGAGAAAGCATATGACAGGGTGCCTAGAGAGGAGTTTTGGTATTGTATGAGGAAGACTGGAGTGTCAGAGAAGTATGCAAGAGTGGTACAGGATATGTACGAGGGTAGTGTGACAGCAGTGAGGTCTGCAGTGGGAGTGATGGATGCGTTTAAGGTGGAGGTGGGATTACATCAAGGATCAGCTCTGAGCCCTTTCTTATTTGCAATGGTGATGGACAGGTTGACAGAAATGATCAGACAGGAGTCTCCGTGGAATATGATGTTTGCAGATGACATTGTGATCTGTAGTGAGAGTAGGGAACAGGTGGAGGAGACCCTGGAGAGGTGGAGATATGCTCTAGATAGAAGAGGAATGAAGGTCAGCAGGACTAAGACAGAATATATGTGTGTGAATGAGAGGGAGGATAGAAGAATGGTGAGGATGCAGGGAGTAGAGGTGGTGAAGGTGGATGAGTTTAAATACTTGGGATCAACAGTTCAGAGTAATGGTGAGTGTGGAAGAGAGGTGAAGAAGAGAGTACAGGCAGGATGGAGTGGGTGGAGAAGAGTGTCAGGAGTGATTTGTGACAGACGAGTACCAGTAAGAGTGAAAGGGAAGGTCTACAAGAGGGTAGTGAGACCAGCTATGCTATATGGATTGGAGACAGTGGCATTGACTAAAAGGCAGGAGTCAGAGCTGGATATGGACACTGCAGCAAGTCAATAGCATGAAACCAACCAAGGTTGATAGAAAACTATTTATTGAAGTGCTTTTCATTTGCTAAAGTAAGCAAACTTCTTCAGACTTTAGCAAACAAAAAGCGCTTCAATAAATAGTTTTCTATCAACCTCGGTTGGTTTCGTGCTATTGATTTGCTACAGTGTCCACATTTATTTGTTTGTTGTCTTCAGCATTTTCAGTTTGTGTTTGTCAGAGCTGGATGTGGCAGGGTTAAAGATGCTAAGATTTGCACTGGGTATGACAAGGGTGGACATGATTAGGAATAAGTATATTAGAGGGTTAGCCCAGGTTGGAAGGTTTGGAGACAAAGCCAGAGAGGCAAGATCACATTGGTTTGGACATGTGCTGAGGAGGGGTGCAGAGTATATTGGAAAAAAGATGCTAAGGATGAAGCTGCCAGGTAACAGGAAAATAGGAAAGCCTAAGATAAGGTTTATGGATGTGGTGAGAGAGGACATGCAGGTGGTTGGTGTGACAGAGCAAGATGCAGAGGACAGGAAGAAATGCAAACAAATGATCTGCTGTGGTGACCCCTAATGAGAGTAGCCAAAAGAAGAAGAAGAATGAGAGGATCTGGTGCTGTACATTCTTACCAGTGTATAGTTATGAGGGGATATGGTGCCGTGCATTATTAATATACTGTGGTAACAATAGGTTCTGGTGCTGTGCATACTTACCACTCTATAGCTATGATTGGATATGGTGCAGTGCATTATTAATATACTGTGGTAATGATATGTTCTGGTGCTATGCATCCTTACCACTCTATAGTTATAAGGATATATGGTGCAGTGTGTTATTAATATACTGTGTTAATGAGAGAATCTGGTGCTGTACATCCTTAACGCTTATTATTTATCAGGGGATATGGTTCAGTGCATTATTAATATACTGTGGTAATGAGGGGGGTCTTGTGCTGTACATCCTTACCATACTTTGGTAATGAGGGGATCTGGTGCTGTGCATTATTACCACACTATGGTAATTAGGGGAATTGGTGATGTGCAAGTTCCTATTGGCAGGAGCACAGCAGCTTCACTGTGTGGCAGGTGGGTTAGGTGTGGTTCTAGTAGCAGGTCTGCCTACACCACTGGGAACAGGATTTTTCATTTCATACACTGGAGGCTTTTTAAAATGTTTTTTATTTTATTTTTACAGTGTTAATATGTTGCTCCCCTCTGCATGCTGAGTAACATACTAGGGAGTAAGAGAGTCACTGCACTGCTAAATGCAGTACCATAGAATTGGGCATGGCTGGAGGGGGGTGTGCTGTTGAATCACATATGACTGGGGACATAAGACATTTACCTATGTACCCAATATATCAATTGCTATGGCCACATAATAGAGTATACATACTTGCATTGTCTTACTTTATTATAAACTTTCTTCTATGAATCACAAAGGACTTTCATATTCTGACCTCCAGCATACAAGTTTTATACCATGACACATAATTATTATAAATAGCATTATTTTCCAAGATAGATTATGTCTGCCTTGCAACCCTGAAAGTGATAAAATATGGAACAAGAAAAAAATAGAGGTGCAAATCATAAGGTTGAAATGTAGTTGCCAGGCTTGTGGTTTATGAGGCCATTAAGCAGCCTGCCCATTACCAACTGCCCCAGAGCACTGGCTCATAAAAGGGCATGTCCAGGGTCCTAATGGAGAGATGAAAAATCACCAAGCAAAGGAGAGTAGTAGTGCTGAAATTTAATTCATCCTCAAGTTTTGCTGAGTACCTTTGCAAGGTGTACCCTGTTTTTCATATAATCTCACCAAGGTGACACTGATATATAGACTGTATTTATATAGCATATATCATGGACAAAATTGAGTCAAAAACAAAAAAAGATAGCTGGGTGCACAGGACCCGGGATAAAAAAGTTCCCAATCCTGGTAGATGCACTGGTGCCAGGACTGGAAAAAATGACAGTGTAGAATCCTCAAAATACGGAAACATTCTTACAATGGGGTGAGGCAAGGTACAGGGGGAGGTTGCCCCCCCTGTTGTAGAAGGAAGTAGCAGTCCACAAAAATCACAAAAATTGATTTGCCAAAGAAGAACCATAAAAACGATAGAGTGGACTATTGAGGATAAGAAAGAAATTATGTATTGCTACTATTTTGTAAAAAGCCCAGAATTTCCAGACACACGATCTACAAAATGATTAAGAGAGAAATGAGAGGAAAGAAAAATACTTCCACAGGAAAAACTGTCAGAAGCTTCAAATAAAAATTTGTTTTCATTAATACAACAGATTTTTGAAAAACAGTATATAGATCAAGAAACTTTGATCTGTTTAGAAAAAGAAGCATCCGAGGAAGTGCAAAATATAAACAACAAATCCTAGAGATATTAGAAAAATATAAAAAAGAAATATGGAGATGGGAAAGAAAGAGAGATTTGATATGGTGCAATATTTATACAAAGGAGAAAGCCAAGTTAACTAATATAGAGAAGGCAGTCTCAAAGATATTCAAAGAGAAATACAGGCAAAGGCATCCAGATATGGGAAATTTCACAATAAAAATGTTAATATCACAAAGATGTAATGTGGAAAAGAAGATTAGTAAAGCAGACGTTAAAGAAATAGAATTTGAAGTTATGGAGTGCCTGCGAAGTGAAGGATTTAATGTAGAAGGTCTAAAACAGACTACATCACAGCAGAATAAGGAAATGCAAGACATTCAGGAGACATGTGAAGAAGAAATATGGACATGGGAAAGAAAAAGAGATTTAATATGGCGTAATATTTATGTAAAGGAGAAAGCAAAACTAACCAATTCAAAAAGGGCAGCACCAAAGATATTTGAAGAAAAATATAGGGAAAGGAATCCGGATATTGAAAACTTTACAATACAAAAAAAAAATACTAAGAAGAAAAGTAGAAAAGGAGATTAGTAATGGAGAAGTCAAAGAAATAGAAATTGAGGTTATGGAGCAGCTGCAAAGAGAAGGATTCAGTGTGGAAAATCGAATGCAGAAAGCACCACAACAGGACAGAGCAGTGGATATCCAAATTAAGGGGAAACCAGTGGAACAGGAAGCAATTGGTCAGGTACCATATCAAGATATTTTGCAGCCTTCCACAGAAACCAGTATAAACATTCACTTGAAGCTGGACAGCAAGGAAAGAAACAGGAAACTGTGGAAACTCTGATGCAGTCAATGTTGAGGAGTGATAGGCTAGTGAATTCCCATATGACAGAGCAACGGATGACACGATGAAATTGAAGAAAATGTGCTACAGGAAGATGCTATAGAACTTTCTATAGAATGCCTGCAGGAAACGGAAAACAAGGGATGTGCCCTCAGTTTGGTAGAAAATGAGCTAAGAGAAGTGTTGCTTGGTTTAATGGGCATGGATACATATATTAAGATCAATGAGAGAAATAGACTGCAGTAGGTCAATAAAACACAAAAAGTAAGAAGTTTGATAAAACAAATTAATTCAGTAATTAGGACTCTCCATAGAGATCCATGTGATATAATAGAAGTAAACAGGATATACTACTGTGCTGGTAAATTAATAACTGATAAAGTTCTACCACAAAATCACAGGATAGTGAGGGAAAGGAAGGGGAGAAATCAAATACCAGCATGGAAGTATCAAACAGAGAAAACTATAAAGCAATTAAGACAAAAAATGTGATTGTTAGAAGATTGTAGAAGAGGGAATAGATCGATAAAAATACTAAGAAAGACAGATGTCATTAAATCAATGCACAGTATTAGAACAGACCAGGATCTGTCATGCACTATTGCAAATAACAAACTAAAAATGTCATCACAGGTGGAAAAACTTAGAAGATACAGATAAATTTAAAGGAAATGTACAAAATAAGCAATTTATTGATGACCCAAAAAGGTTTTATAGAGAATTAGGAAATAAGGTAAAAGGAATTGAAAGACCACCAAAAAAAGAAGAAATAGATATATTTTGGAGAAGTATCTATGAAGATTCCATGGAACATAACAAAGATGTTAAATGGATAGAAGAAGTAAAATAAAGAATAAGAAGTTTAAAGGTACAGGATATGAAATGGGATAAAGTAGCGGCTAGAGAGATTGAAATAAAGTTAAGAAAAGCCTCTAATTGGAACACCCCAGGTCCAGATGCAGAACCTAACTTTTAGTTAAAAGTATTAACATATTTGAAAGAAGATTTAGCCATGAGTAAGAACTATTTATATGCTCACCCTGAACAGACACCAACCTGGCTAACAACAGGCAAAACAATGCTCTTACTTAAGAGTGAGCCTGCAAACTACCCTAAAAATTATAGACCAATAACTTGCCTTCCGACAATGTATAAACTATACACAGGAATTGATGCCAACAGAGTTTATAGTCATTTAGAAGAAAACTCAATTATGGCAGTAGAACAAAAGGGCAATAAAATAAAGTCATATGGAACAAAGGATCATTTGTTGTTAAAGTCATAGTAGAGAACTGTGAAAAGGGAAGAATCTAAGTATAGCATGGATTGACTATAAAAAATCATTTGATAGTATCCCACATTCATGGATAAAAGAGTGCTTAAAATGTATAAGATACACCCCACACTGATCTACTACATTACATTAACCATGAAACAATGGCAGACAACTTTGCAATTAAGCCATGATAAAGGACAGATTATTATCCCAGGGATAAAAATTCAAAGGGGGATATTCCAGGGTGACTCTCTCTCACCATTGTTATTCTGCCTTGTCCTGAATCCATTAAGCTGTTTACTCAACAACTTAGGCCATTGCTACAACTTGGCTCCTAAAAACAACAAAGCCTAATGACTTCTCACCTTCTTTTTGTCGATGATTTAAAACTATAGCTCATCAGATGAGGAACTGAAAGCACAGCTGCAGATTGTCAAAACTTTTTCAGATGATATTAGGAGGGATAGGCCTCCTTGAAATTGATTATATGTATAGATCTGCAATTGTGGGACTCCACACATATCTACTGACCTCACAAGATCCAAATGTAGTGAAAGTTCTGAAACATGAGAACAATAAATCTAAGATTACTTTTCTGCTTAATCTAGCAGAAGCATATTGACGTCAAGCAGGAATGGAAAATAAACCAAAGGTAGATAAAAACCAGGCAGCAACTGAATGTGCCAAAAAACAAAAGAAAGAATATAAGGTAAAGGACCAGATGAGAAGGCAAGAAATGTGGAAAAAAAAACATAAATATAGTAGCAAGTATAGAAAACTTCTGGAAGACCCTCATGTTGATCAACAACAAATGCAGGAATGGTTAAGGAGAGGCAAATTCAAACTAAGAAATGAAAGGTTAATATTGGCAGCCCAAGATAGTGGGCTACGTACACACCGGTTTACAAAGTCCATTGAACATGTGGGAGAAACAGACAAATGTAGGTTTTGTAAAACTAAATTGGAAATAGTCACACACCTTGTTGCTGGTTGCAACACACTAATGGCAGAAGGACTGTATACTGAAATGCATAATAGTGTGGCATGATTGTTGTACTGGGGATCGTGCAAACATTATGGTATTAAAGTGGCTGAAAAACACTGGAAACATGAACCACAAAGCATCATAGAAAATGATGAAGTTTATATAACATGGGATCACCCATTACCAACAGTTCAAAAGATAGATGCTAGAAAGCTGGATATAGTGGTCCAAGAAAAGAAGACAAAAGTAGCATTGATCACTGAAATTGCCACACCCAGTGACTATTGTGTCTTGCATACAGAGAGAGATAAAGTCACAAAATACTAGGATCTACAGGCAGAAATGAGACCCATGTGGAAGAAGGATACCCAGACAGTTGCAATAGTAGTAGGAGCAATGGGTCTTATAAAAAAAAATCTACAATCGTATTTAGATATGTTACCAATCCATGTAACCCCCTACAAATTACAGAAGGAGTCATTACTGGGCACATTGCGGGTGCTGCAAAGAGCACTACTGGCTGACATCAAAGAGTGAAACAATACTAATTTCATGAACTTTAATCGTACTTTTACTTAGGAATGGGGTCCATTCCCATCATGGTATTAAGAGACACAAAAGACTTGGAGAAATTAAAATTAGGCAAATGAGGGCTGAGAGAATCAAACTCTGGGTCACAAGAACCAGCTCATTAACAGCTCATAGATTTATTCCTCTGAACTAACTGCCAGACAAGGTGAGACAAAAAGAGTGATGCTAGGTTGATACTTTACTTAATGCGGAAAATGACCACTTAAATTTGTTGGTTTCTGACATGCCACAGCTTAGACAGGAAAATGAAGCTTGACATTTATTTTATTCAATTATAAATCTGATAATGGGATAGTGGCCTGATCCAACACACCTTTTACAGCAATGACCCAGCCTGAACTGCTATACTAAAATTATGTGCAACATGTATAAATAAGTATATGCAAAGTAAAGTGTCATGAAAGTGTATCAAAACAATGAAAGTGATACAAAGAGCAAGTGAAATAATGAATAACTGAAAAGAACACGAGTAAGTATATACTGTGCATAATGTACAAATATTTAATGGGAGCTTATTAAGGTTTAAATTGAAGACAAAGAGATCTGAATAAATATTTGAATAAAATGTGGATATTTCAACTATCATTGGCAGGTTAATATGTACATTCAGGTAAAATGTTTACACTTATGATATCAGGGACATGGCAGGGCTGGGGTGAATGTTTGTTTCCAAGGAATCTATTAAGTTCTGATGATATTACTAAACAGTTAGAAATAAGGAAAAACGCTTTCTAGTTTTGCATCACACAAAGTTGATAGGTTTTGTTCTAGTCACAGCAGTAAAACAGAGAAAAATGTATTTGAATACACAAAGTGCAGGAATTAGCATTTAGTAATGCTAGTACTTTCTAAATATCCTTCAAGCAAGACACCTAATCTTCCTGCGGGTTAATCTTTGCCCTCTTGTGAAAACAAAACAAAAAAAAAAGCTTAAAGATAAAGTCTTGCCATAAATGTGAAAGAGTTTCATAGCAAATATATAGAATATAATGCCACATGCTCAGATGTGATCACTGCAATACACAAGTGTTTATCATTATTTATATATGTATGCATGCATGGATGGACGGATAGATTGGATGGATGGATGGTTGGATATATTTATTTATCATTTGTTAATGAAGCAAATGAGCTGGTCCATAGACATTATTTTCAACTACAATCCAGGTCACAAGGGCAAAAGTAAATGCAATACATGTATCGATTTTTTAGTATCTCTAACCAAAATGCATTATTTAGGCATCAGGATAAAATAATGGTATCTGAAGCAAAGCTATACATATGTAAGGCGAGCACACAAAATTCCACGCACAAACAATGGCCACAGGTTAGGACTGAAGCACAGACAACAGAGCTGTAAAGCCAAGACCTTACCACTAAGTCGCTGTGTCTTCATTTGAAAGCTGTATAATGCCAAGCTTCTTATTTAATTTCAGTAGGCCTGCCTGCCTTAGTTGGTCTTATAAGTTAACATTTGAGTAATGAACTTCCACAAGTTTACCATTCACTCAGATCCAGATAAGCCCATTTTTTTCAATATGGTGGTCATCAAGAGGCCTAGACACTTATTCCTTCTTACTGATCTAGTTCATAGGCTCACCTGGTAGAACATCGACATGCATACCCAAGGCATGCCCCTCAACCACATCCACATGAATGTCATCATAGCTCAGGGGCTAAGAATTACTAGGCTAATCTTAGAAATCAGTATCTTTGTGAGACATTTCCATACTCAAAGATCACTTCCCTTAGACATTCTGTTTGGTGACATTTATCAAGAAGACTGTTGGACTTATATACGCCCCTAAGCCCAGTGAATCGTCTAATCCCTTGAGCCCTCTCCCTACAAACTGGACCAATAGACAGGAATCTTTTTCAGTCAGGCTCATGCATGGATTGAAAGCAGCTTACAATAGTAGGTGAGTGATTTTACTCAGCTCGAGCCTTGACTCATTCAATAGAAACCATTGCCTCAAACAACTCAACATCAAATCTCTCCAAAGTATATTTGCAGACCACCTTCTTTTGACAAATAGTAAAGCCAGAGATGTAGGGGATGTCCACAAGGAGTAAAGCACTTCTGTCTCATTTAACATAATTGATCATATGCTTGGTAGTTTACAAGTGCATTCTGTGCTGAATTCCCCTTTATCACAGGCAAGGGCAACTTTATCAATCTTAGGAATGGGAAACATACAAAGATAACACTTGGAAAAACTGCTGGTTCATCAGAATTGTGTATGTGGATTACTGCTCTTCACAGGACTATATCTATGTGCAGAGAACATATATAACACTAGCAAACCACATCCATGAGCACTGTTATGCCATCAGGAAGCAGTTTAGGGACAATGATTTGATCAAACACAGACATGTTTGTCTTTCATTTCATCAGTTCAACTAACAGTTGTTACAAGAAATGACAGAGAATTCCTTAGGTGAGGATTGCAATTCTTCCTTTGATAATCTAGAACTCTCCTGGCAAACCAGGCTGAATACCTGTCAGCTACTTGGCTGCAGTGAGAATACTTCAGTTACCAGCTTCATGAAACTTAGGAAGCTAAGCATTATATGTATTCAACATAAATTACATCTGAGGTTCTTCCATTTTCACATGGACAGTGATGTTTTATTAGTGTTTTCATAACAATCTATTGTATATTTTTATACCACTAAATCTCTTCACCATATACTCTGTTTCGAAGGAGGTTATATGATTACTATTGATGCATCTGTTATATTTTTATTTATTTTTGGTGTCGTGACCAACCAGATAGATCAGATTTCTCAAATTTAGTGTTGCAGAAATTTTCATTACCCCAATATAGGTTCATAGGATCATAGGTAGGTACTAGGCTATTGGCCTTAGGGCCTATATAAGCCTAACCAAATGGCACCCTGGCTTTTTCCACCCAAGAAAATTATTTTCCTGTGCCCCTTTTCAAGCAGAGCCACAGAAGTGATCCCTGGGTTGAATTTCCTATCTCCCATCCAGTCATCAAGATTTTTCTTGAAGAGTGCTAATGAGGAGCTTTGTTTGATATAAATAGGTAGTTTGTTCCAGAGTATGGGAAGTCTCTGGGACAGGAATCTATCCCTCCAGCATGTTCTGTTTATTGTGGTGACAAAGTTTAGGTCCCTAGAGTGTGTAGCTCAGAGGGATTGGGATTTCATTAAGTGGAGCATGTCCAACAGCTCTGGGTTTGACATAGCTTTGTATGTTAGGCAGAGATTGCCTCTGAGTAGGCGATATGCGACAGAGTAAAGCTGGAGCTTTTTGAAACGGTCTGCGTAGGGTATCTGTTTGAGGCCAGTAATCCTCTTTGTGAGGTATTTCTGCAGCCTTTCCAGTTGTTGTAGATGTCTTGTGAGGTACATACCAAAAGGGGCATTGTACTCTATAATGGGTCTAATGAGTGATGAGTAGAGGGGAACAATGACCTTTTTTCCTGGATGAGAAACCTTCTGTGATGAGGTGTGCCATGTAGAAGGATTTCCTGACTACTGTGGTGATGTGATTATCAAAGCAGAGACTGTCCACCTATGTCCCAAGGTCTCTTATCACACTTTCGGTGTTAAGTAGACAACCGCCTATGTGGTAGTTCATGGGTACAGAGTTTTTACCAAAAGGGATGACAATGCACTTTTTGGTATTGAGCTTGAGGTCAAGGCTTTGACACCAGGCATCTGTCTCAGTGTGGCCTTTTTATAGGATGTCCACATCGTTCGGAGTTTTGATTATGGCTCCTAGTTTGCAGTCATCTGCAAACTTTGTTAGCCAAAGACCTTCTGTGTTAGCCTGTACTTCAGAGAAGTTCATAGGTTCATAGGTTCATACTAGGCTATCTGCCCTAGGGCATTTATAAGCCTAGCCAGAATGTGTTTGGCTTTCGCCACCCATTTTAAATTTATTTTGCTATGCCCTTTTTTGAGGTTAGTATACTGTGCCTCTGACTAACAGTGACACAGAAGTGATACCCGAGGTAAACCTACAATCTCCCATCCACTCATCAAGATTCCTCTTGAAGAGAGTCAATGAGGGACTCTGCCTAACCTGGACTGGGATTTTATTCCAGAGTGAAGGGAGCCTCTGGATTATGAATCTGTCCCTCCAGCATGTCCTATTTATTTCAGTGCTGAGGTTCAAGTCTCTCGAGCGCGTAGCTCGATGGGATTTGGATTTTCTGAGGTGCAGCATGTCCATTAATTCCGGGTTGGACATGGCTTTATACGTCAGGCACAGATCACTTCTGAACAGGTAGTATGTCACTGAGTAGAGCTGGAGTTTCTTTAACTGGGCAGCATATGGCATCTGTTTGAGCCCTTTGATCCTCTTGATGAGGTACTTTTGGGGTCTTTCCAGTTGCTGCAGATGTCTGGTAAGGTACATCCCAAAAGGGGCATTGTACTCAATTATGGGCCTGATGGATGAGTAAAGAGGCACGATGACCTCCCCTGATCTAGATATGAATCCCTTCATGATTAGGTGGGCTATATGAAATGTTTTTCTAACCACTTTGGCCATGTGGTTGTCAAATGAGCGATTGCTATCAACTTGGGTCCCCAGGTCCCTAATTACTTCTTCTGTACTTAATGGATTACCACCTATGTGGTAATTTGTGGGCACTTTGTTTTTGCCAAAGGGGATGACTATACACTTTTTGGAATTTAGCTTGAGGCCATGGCTCTGGCACCAGTTGTCTGTTTCTATGAGGCCCTTTTGGAGGAAGCTTGTGTCGGCTGGAGAGTCGATTATGGCGCCCAGTTTGCAGTCATCTGCGAACATGGTCAGCCACAGTCCTTCCGTGTTGGCCTGTACCTCCGAGAAATATATACCGAACAAGAGAGGTCCCAGGACTGAGCCTTGTGGGACACCACTTATAACTGGTTTGGAGTCTGACATGGCTCCAGCAATTCTAACCATGTGGGTTCTGTCCTTGAGCCAGTTTGCAATCCATCTAGTGACATAGGGGTTTATATTTAAGCTGGTGAGCTTATCTATAATGCCCAAATGGGGTATTGTATCGAAGGCTTTTGCGAGGCCCAGGTAGGCTGTGTGGACCACCTTCCCCTCGTCAATGGCCTTGGTGACTGTTTCAAAGAAATCAACCAGGTTTAAGAGGCAGGATCTGCCCTTAACAAAGCCGAACTGGGTAGGATCCAGTGTCTGTGGGTCCCCAATATCTTTATTTATGAGGTCCATGATGATCCTTTCCATAGCTTTGCAGACCAAACTAGTCAGGCTTATGAGGCGATAGTTTCCAGGATCCGTTGAGGCACCACCTTTATGGAGAGGGACCACTGTTGCTGTACGCCACTCTTTGGGCACATATCCTGTAGTAAGGCTGAGATTGAACAGTAGTTTTATGTTTGGGTTTAGCTCTTCTTGGAGTTCATGTAGGACGCAGCCCGGGACACCGTCTGGTCCCATTGATGCTGTGTTTTTTGCTTTGGAGAGGGCGGATCTTACCTGAGCATCTGAGATGTCAGGGGGGCAGCACTCTGCTGGGATAGATATTTGCCCTTTTGGTAGATACCAAACAGGCTAGGACCTAGGACTGAACCCTGTGGTACTCCACTTGTCACTGGTCTGAAGTTGGATTTAGAGTCTGCTACTTTCACAGTGTGGGGTCTGCCAGTGAGCCAGTTTTCAACCCATCTTATGACATAGGGATTTATACCTAGTTTAGTGAGTTTATCTATAATTCCAGAGTGGAGGATGGTGTCAAAAAGGACCTAGGACTGAACCCTGTGGTACTCCACTTGTCACTGGTCTGAAGTTGGATTTAGAGTCTGCTACTTTCACAGTGTGGGGTCTGCCAGTGAGCCAGTTGGCAACCCATCTTATGACATAGGGATTTATACCTAGTTTAGTGAGTTTATCTATAATTCCAGAGTGGAGGATGGTGTCAAAAGCCTTGGCGAGATCTAGATAGGCTGTGTGGAACACCTTACCCTCATTTACGGCTTTGAGAACTGCTTCAAAGAAATCTATCAGGTTTAGGAGACATGATCTGCCTTTTACAAACCCAAACTGGGTAGGGTCCAGAGTTTGGAGATTACCAATATCATCGTTTATAAGTTCCATGATGATACATTCCATAGCCTTGCAGACCAGTCTCGTCAGGCTAATGGGGCAGTAGTTTCCAGGGTCCATGGTGGCTCTCCCTTTGTGGAGTGGGATAACCATTGCTGTATGCCATTCAGTGGGCACAAAACCTGAGGTGAGGCTATGATTGAACATAATCCTTGGGTAGGGTGCAAGTTTGTTCTGTAGTTCATGTAGAACGCAGCCTAGGATGTTGCCAGGTCCCATGGATGCTGTGTTCTTGGCTTTGGAGAGTGTGGTTTTTACCTGTGCAGCCATGATTACAGGAACTTTGCATTCTTCTGGTACAGAGATGGGCCCTTTAGAGGGTGAGAGAGGGATAAAGTTAGCACTGAAAGTATCTGCCAGGATGTTGGCAATATCAGTTGGTTCTGTATATTTAGTGCCATTGTGCTGTAACTCAGAGCAGATCTGAGTGTTGCCATTGAGATTCTTGACATAGCTATAGAATGCTTTGTGGTTGTCTTTAGAATCAGTGGCGATTTTGTTTTCATAACTAGCTTTGGAGGATTTTATGAGGGATCTCAGCTTCTTACTGAGGCTAACCACGGAGTTCCTCCAATCATGGGATTTTACTCTTTTTTGCAACAGTTTCTTTCTTCTGTTGTAGAGTTTGTTTATGGCAGGGGGCCGCCAGATTGGCTTCCTTTTTTTGGAGGATAACATCTTGGTTCTGTTAGGGAATGCAATATCCATGCACTCATGTAAGTGCTTATAAAGTGCATTTGTATAGGATTCAGCAGTCTTACCTCTATTGTCCGTCAGCATGGGTGTCGTGAAGTTTGGCACTTCTGTCTTAATAAGCGTGAAGTTGGCTTTGGAGACATTTTTTATGGTAGTTTCCCTAATGGGGGGTGGAGGTGGGATGGGGATGTCTAGGGTGATTAGCTTGTGGTCATATCTGACCAATGAGGAATTGACTTCTGGTGTGGAACACCGGTTGCCCATGTTGGTAATGACCAGGTCTAGGATATTGCTGCCCCTGGTGGGGGTGTGGATAAGTTGATCCAAGGCATTGGAATTTATGAATTCCAGAAAACGTTGAGCACAAGAGTTGGTACATGAGTAGTTTTCCCAGTTAATGGTGGGGTAGCTGAAATCATCCATTATTAGGGTATTAGGTTGTACCCTAATATTTTCCAGTGTATCAAGAAATGAGGAGTGGGAATCCTGGGGCATGGTGGGGGATCTGTAGCAAGCTACAATTTGGACTGCGGTCTTGCCCAGAGTTAGTTCTACCCATCTTGCTTCAGAGTCTTCTACAAGTGCCCATATGACAGTGATTCCCACCATACTTTGTCACTGCCACTTTCTCCAAATGGTTAGTGCCTGCACCCCACTACCCTGATCCTACTTAATTACCTAGTTCTCCTACAACCAAAACCTACCAAACTGCATATCCCTAAAAGAGCCATGACTCTAACCCTAAAACTCCCACCGGTTCCTGATCCCTAACCATAGCACTCCCCTTCTGCTGCATAAAAGTTCCTGAACATTCAGTAAAGCCAAAAGTTCACAAACCCCCTCCCTAAAGCTAAAATCAATGATCACTCCCTAAATCTAAAAGTCTACTCCCACTTCCTAACTCTAAACTCCCTTCCCACTCCCTAAACCTAAAACTCCCCTCCTGCTCCCTAAACCTAATTATTGATCATTCCCTAACCCTAAACTTCTCTCCCAGTCCTTAACCATAAAACTTCACCACTCCCTAAACAAACCTACCCTCTTGATATCTGCCTGAAGACCTACTCTACTCTTTCTCCCTTCCCCAAATGCCACTTACCTTGCTTGATCTTTGCTACTGTGTTCGAACAAGGTGCAGCAGCTCTACTCTTTCTGCACAGCTGACACAAATTACCTGAGTATGTAGCTGAGTTCAAGTGTGAGCGGCTGCCCATGCAAACTACAAGATACCCAAGTCCCTGGCTTTGAGACAGTGGCCTTTGAGTGCCTGAGACTCAGTTGCTGGTAATAGACCCATCATTGCATCATATATTCTGCTCTTATGGAGGTCATGTATGTTTTATTGTTTCTGATGTATGCTTAATCAGTTTGGTGTAGTTCATAGTCAGCCATATAGCTCATTTATTCAGCTTTATTTTAATTTCCATTTGTATCCATGTCTACAGTTGTCCTAGCTGAAAACAAGAAACCAAAGGTGTACGCTGTGGATATATCTGAAATTTCTTGCAAACGAGCACAGAGCATGTGTGCGTGTTTGTGCTGCCCTGTGTGGAAACAGAAAGGGAAAAGGAAGGAAAAAAAGTTGTAGGAAGTTAACCAAGGAGAACTAGCAGAGCTGCCAGGTGAAATATATCAGAATCAGCCAATTATAGAGGCAGCAGACTAGCCCAGCCCAGCCCAGCACTTTAAACTCTGCAAACAGCAGTCTACCCTGTTTTTTTTCCCCAAGAATTCTGCAAAACCGCAGTATACAAAGAGTGAAAACTTAAAAAGCTTAAGATAGACAAAATATTAGGGGCTGCTATTGCTATCATAAACCAACATGTACAAGATGCTGAGGGTGGTGATGTTGTGAATGCTGCTGAGCAACCCACAGTGAGGAGATGGAGAAGAGTGTACAGACGCAGGGTAACCTACCAGGGGCTACATGAGCTGGAGATAGTGGAGCGCTATAGAGTTGACAGAGACCACCTGCAGCAAATTGTTGAGCTGTGCCAGCCACGCCTCACACACAGAACCAACAGAGGGGAACCCATCCCAGTGGATACCAAGGTATGTGTTGGCCTACAAATACTAGCTACAGGTACCTTCCAGAGACCAACTGGTGATATGATGGGGGTTTCAAAGGCATCGGCATCCAGGGTACTGCACCAGTTCCTAGATGCCATGTCAGCACATGTTGGTGAGTATGTATATTTCTCCAATTCCCGTGAGGCATTGGCCAGTAATATGCATCTTTTCCACCAAATTGCAGAATACCCTGAGGTAGTGGGTGCAATAAACTACACGTACATATACATCAAAGCACCACCCAGTGAGCGGGGTAGGATCTAAATTAACTGCAAGGACTTCCCCTTCATCAACTGCCAGGTCATGTGCGATGCCCAGGGCATAATAATGAATGTGTATGCTGGCTGCACTGGAAGCTATCACGATTCCTACATCTGGTATCTGTTGCAGCTGTACCAGAGATTTGCCAGTGGGGACATCCCTGATGGTAACAAAAAACACAAACTGGTAAAAAACAAAAAAGGTGAGCGGACTTGTAGAACTAACTCCTTTATTGGTAAGCGCTTTCATTGGCAAAATATGAGCCAACTTCTTCAGACCATCAAAATACATACAACCATATAAAGAGAGGTTGCTTTTTATACATTGTGCTTTTCCAATCAAGCAATCAATCAATTAAGTAAAAATCAATCGTTTAAATTAAAGCCACAAATAACCATTTGTCTGCTGAACCCAAAAGTTTGTTTTACATAGATTTACCTAAATCAGTAAACATTAAACACATTCTATCTCAATGTTAAAAGTGCCAACTACACATCCTTATAAAAATAAGATATTTACTTTAAAATTGATAACCTTTAAAAATTATATATAAAAGATTTACATATAAAAAACCCAATGAATCTATTTATTTAGTACAGCATGTTATATATTTATTTAGCTAAAGCTTTTATTTTAAATAGGCATTTAATAGACGGTTTGAATGTAGTAAGCAGTTTTTTAACAACTTATTCCCTAGATGCAGGAAGCATTAAGGAAATTATTTGTAATTTATTGTAATTATTTGTAAAAATTGGTCTCTAATACAACAGGATAATGAATTGTTTAAAAGGTTGGGCACAACACCATCTATAACATATAGAAGAGGCTTTAATTTGAAAAATTTAGTGGAGAGACCAAAAAGAGTACTGAGAGGCCAAACTGGTATGTTTAAATGTGGGAGATGTGCCCAATGTAAACATATTAAGGAAACCAACAAGGTTAATATTAGAGATAAGACTTACCAAATTTGTGGTAAACACACTTGTGATTCCCAAGGGGTTGTATATGGGTATATGGGGCTGTCTGTAACTAATGCGAAGGTTATTACATTGGCAAAACAGAATGTAAAGTCAAGCAAAGAATATATGAGTACCAATACAGTATTGATAGATGGATTAGCACAAATGCCCTAGCAAGGCATATTATAAAATACCCTGATCATAAGTTCAGCTTTATTGTCTTGCAAAAGGCAGATCGTAATATTAGGGAAGGCCCATGGCAACTTAGACTGGAAGAAACAGAATTGGCATGGCAGATTCTTACTATGGCATATATTATGCCTGGATTAAATGAGTATTTATCTATTAAATGCCTACTTAAAATAAAAGCTTTAGCTAGATAAATATAACATGCTGTACTGAATAAATGGATTCATTGGGTTTTTTATATGTAAATCTTTTATATATAATTTTTAAAGGTTATCAATTTTAAAGAAAATATCTTATTTTTATAAGGATGTGTAGTTGGCACTTTTAACATTGAGATATAATGTGTTTAATGTTTACTGATTTAGGCAAATCTATGTAAAACAAACTTTTGGGTTCAGCAGACAAATTGTTATTTGTGGCTTTAATTTAAACAATTGATTGATTTTTATTTAATTAATTGATTGTTTGATTGGAAAAGAACAATGTATAAAAAGCATCCTCTTTTTATATGGTTGTATGTATTTTGATGGTCTGAAGAAGTTGGCTCATCTTTTGCCAACATCCCTGATGGTCACCTAGTGGGGGATGCTGGATACGCACTGGAGCCGTGGCTGATGACACCCATCAGCAATGCACACACACCTGAACAAGAACTGAGGCACACGCACAAACAAGAAACATTATTGAGCGTGTGTTTGGGATGCTCAAGTCACGGTTCCGGTGCCTGGACACATCTGGTGGAGCCTTGCAGTACTCACCAACTACATGTACCCAAATTGTCATGGTATGTGCCATGCTACACAATATGATCCTGCGAAAACAGCTGCAGCAGGAACAGCATGGGGCAAGGCCAAAAATCCCCCCACCATTGCCAAGGCCTACATAGGCACAGCGTGACTCAGAGGAGGAACAACCTGAGCCTGCCCCAGTAGGCAGAAGGAGGCGTGCACAGTATGCCTTGGCCTTGGAAAAGAGGCAATGCATAGCACATACACTGACTCAGTAGGAACCCTGGAAATGACACCTCTCTCTGACTCGCACATACAATAAAAGGGATGCCTAACTTGACACTGCCTGTTTTCAAACATGTATAGGGAGTGTACTATGTGCATCCGACATAGGCAGCCCTGCAGCACCACCAGAGGCATGATTGCCCTATTTTAAGCAATATAAAGCAGTGCTAAGCACATTTTACCACTATTTAACATATTTAAACACAATTATGCGGAGCTGCACACCGCGCTAACTAGCACAACGTCGGGCAACGTTGAGCAATGTTGGGCAATGTTGGACAAAGTTGGGCAAAGTCAGGTAAACATGCTCACACCTGCTTTACTGTTCCTTAAGCAGTCTGGTCTGCCCAGCAGGAAAATAAAAAGCAGTGACATGGCTCGAACTCAGGATATTGTGCACTATAGTCACAGTACTGAACCACTAAGCCATGGCAGCATTTCACTGGCACAGACACAGCAGGACAATTATAGACTAACGCAAACACAAACAAATGCTGTATCATGCCCTCTGAAGAGGCATATGAGTAACTTCCCCCCAGGCCTATGCAGACAGATAACAGCAGGCCAGGCAGTGTGATGTGGGTTGGGTAGGCTATGAAGTCACAAACTAATATACGTGAAATTGGAAGCTAAGATCTGTAGTATAGTAGTATGCCTCAAGCCAGTACAATAGGCAACAGTACAGACTGAAATGGAGTACCTGACATAGCAGTGCAGGCCTAGCAAATGTGTATAAGTGTCAGGTGAACCCCTCATCCTATGTACACCCACAGTAACAATCAGGTCTGCCCCCCGGGTAGATATGTACAAATAATAGCTGTACCCATGTATGTAGAAATGTTGATAAGTCTATGCAAAGTGACTCATGGAAGCCCTGCAGGCACAGCGTGCTTCCTGTCGATGTACAACACAAAGGTGAGCCCTGAAGTAGAAACCAACTTGATTTTTCAAACACATATAGTATATATGTCCATAATGGGCATGCTCACACACTTAAATAAACAAAGCAAATGTCAGTCAACAACATACTGAAAGGTCATACTGGGCATGCTCACACACTTAGGCCATGTCTGAGTACAGCAGTGGGCCACACATATCTAGCAGTTGCAGTTCTTACCACAGAAACATGTCACTATTCACCAATCCTGCCTTGCGCACACAGTTATTTGAAAACAGACCCATATAATATATTGGACTCCTGTTGTAATCAAACTATGCACTACAAGTACTTAAGTTGTTCAAAGAAAGTGAAAATTCAAAAAAGGTAAATAAATCTCCGATCAGTATCATCAATAAACAATGAGCACTCCTAACATTATCCAATCCATGTTCTGGCAAAAATATTATCAAAGAGTCCATAGAGAACCATGAAGCTTTCTTTTGCTATGTCATAAATATCAATGTAAACTCATATATGTTCTGAATCAGTGCAAACTGTAAATGAATACATGTACATGAATGACATTGCCAACATCTTGTCAGACAGGTTCATACATATTTACCCCCATCTCACTGACAAAAGGGCCCATTATCATACCTGGAGATTGTGAAAACCCAGAAATCACATATACAATGGTTAAACAGCTCTTTACAAACCTAAAAATATGGCATGTATGGGATGACATGGTTTCCCTAGCTGTGTCATATGTGAACTCCAAAACAAACAGACCCTGCACCTGAACAGTCTGTTGAGACTCACCCTCTGTACAGGATATGAAACTGTTGAATGGATTACAGCAACATTTGGCACACTCCACAAGTGTTGGTGCACAACAGACCATGGGAATTATTGTCTTATAAGCCTATTAAGCCTGATCTGCAAGGCCATGGAGTCCATCATGATGGAACTCATAAACAGAGCTATTGGGAGCCTACAAACACCCAACCCTACCCATTTTGGTTTGGTCAGGGGCAGATCATGGTTCTCAAAAATGCTAGACTGTTTTCAAGGCAGTCACCCAGGACATACATCAATGAAATGAGCTACACATGTCCCATATAGACCTTGAAAATCCCTTTTCCAACATCCCAGATACATGTCGTATCCACAAAATCAACAACCTGTGCATAAATATGTATGTCATCTGATGGATTGCCAACTGGGGCACAGATAGATCCCACAAGGTAAGAATTGTGGTCTCCTGTTCAAGCTGGTAACAACTGCTGTCCCCCATGGCTCAGTGCTGGGACCCCTCCTGTCTAGTGTATACTTTTCAGAAATAGAGTCAAACACACGAGGGCTGTGTTTAGCAAAGTTTGTGGATGACTGCAAAAACGTTGTCATAATCGATGTTTGGGACAACAGAGACATCCTTAAAAAGGGTCTCAGTCAGACAGATGTGGTGTCAAAATTATGGCCTCGAGCTACAGTCATACAAATACCGCATAGGTGCCAACACCCTAAATATGGAGGTGATAATAAGGGATCTATGGACACATGTGGATAGTCAACTCTACTTCCAGAAACACATTCACAAAGTGGTTAGAAAATCATGCTATGTATTCCCACAAACTGCCAAGGTCTTTGCATGTACGTCAAAGGAGGTTCCCTCTACTCATCAGTTATCAGACCCGTCAGAGAATACCACAACACACTTGCAATGAATCTGACTAGGCACCTTCAAGCAGCTGGAAAGACCAGTGAAGTACCTCAACAAGAGGATTACTGGCCTCAAACAGTTGCCGCACACAACAAGACTGAATTTAACTCAATCTGTACTCTGTTGCATACTGTCTACTCAGGAGATCTCTGCCCAACAGACAGGTCCATGTCCAATGCAGAACTGATGTACATGCACTGTCTGAAGTAAACCCAAGCTCACTGTACCACATGCTCTAGGGATATCATCATCACAACATTAAATAGAACACGTTGGAGGGATACATTACTAACTCACAGATTACCCTAGTTTTGGAACAGGCTCCCAGCTGACATTAAGCCGAGCCCCTCACTGACACTCTTCCAGAGGAGCCTTGATGAGTGTATGTGAAACTGAACTGTCACACCATGGATCACTTCATCAGCTCTACTACACAGAGGCCTAGGGAACTAACTCCATGGATGGTGATAGCTGCACACTCCGGCCATACTAATATATGCCATCAGGCAGATAGCCTATTACCTACCTATGTACAAATATATATATATATATATATATATATATATATATATATATATATATATATATATATATATATATGTAGGGGGAACACAGTATAATAAGCCAAAGATGGGTGGGCAGAGATGTGTGTAAGAGGGTGACCATGACAAGGAGCCATCCAGGACTGTCCCACCCAGCACACATCCCAATGGCACAAAAGACATGAGGTGCACATCTCTCCCACTGTACATAACAGCCACCAGTATCTGTAAGCATGACAGTGTATGTGGTCCATGTGCCTGCTGTACAACATGACTGTACAATGAAGTACACATCTACTATCTGTAGACATGTACCTGTCACATAGGTTCATAGGTATGTAGTAGACTATCTCCATGAAGGCATATATCAGCCTACGCAAGTTGTGCAGCTTTCATCACACCATTGGGTAGTCTCCCAAGGCCTAGTTTTAATAGTTAGTACCCAAATAAGTGATGGAACGCTGAGGAAAGATGTATGTGAGCCAAAAGGACTTTATTAACGCTGTCACTGCAAATCTGCGTTTTCGTATAACACACTTCTTCAGATAAAATTCAGATACTGCAAGTACTGTTTAAATAACATGACGAACATCAAATGACTCATCTCATTGGATATCCAGTATTTAAAATTTAAAATGATTCTATCTTTTAAAACTTGTCAAGGATATAAATAAATAGAACATATATAATAATACCCTAGATTCTTCTATAAAACAATATAAATACATGTATACAATGGAATATATTAATAGCAGACTTCTAACAAAAAAATTTTTAAAAAAATGTAATAAAAAAGTACTTGTACATATATAAATTCATATTGAAGGAAAATCTGAGTCCACCTATGCCCTCTAGTGGTGCATGTTAAAATAACATAAATAATTATTATTACAATTTAGCTGATCTAAGTTTTAATACAGGCATAATAGACAACATTTCATTTGGCATAATTTGCCAAAACAGTTCCCTGTATTCCAGTCTTGCCTCCCACATACCTCCCCTAATTTCCCTGGGAACCATTTCAAGAACAAAAAAGAAAAATATAGATGGTGGACAAGTCATCCTATGACGAAATAATGCATTTCTAGGGTTCGCCTTATTTATCTCATAATAATGTTCATAAATCCTGGTCCTAAGTTTCCGTTCTGTCTTCCCTACGTAAAATGAATTACAAACTTTGCATGTAGCTAAATAAACTAAACCTGAACTATTACAATTTGCATACACCTTGCTCGTAATATTCCTATTCCTACTAGGGATTTCAATAGTAGGAGCATTCACTATGTAAGAACATTGAGAACACATTCCACACTTATATGTGCTGTGTTTTGAACGGCAACTGGTGTTATTTTTTCTACTTCCGAATTCAAACATGTTCTTAAAATTCAAATCCCGTCTGTATATAAAGTGTAAAGGCCCTAGCACTTTGGGATCAATATCAGAAATTTGTTGAAACCTATCCCATTCCCTATTCACTATTCTTTTTATAATGTTAGAATCTCCGTTGTAATCAAGGATGTATGTCTCTTTAGGGTCCTTTTCATCTTTTCTTGGAATTGATACTTTAGTATTAGGAAGGTTAACCAGGTCTATTCCTAAAATAGGTCCAAACCTACCTTTTCTACCTTCAGAAACCTCTCTTTCTACCTGGCTTATAAGGTCCATTGGATAACCCCTACTTTTAATGTGTTCTCAAAGTTCTTACATAGTGAATGCTCCTGCTATTGAAATCCCTAGTAGGAATAGGAATATTACGAACAAGGTGTACGCAAATTGTAATAGTTCAGGTTTAGTTTATTTAGCTACATGAAAAGTTTGTAATTCATTTTACGTAGGGAAGATGGAACGGAAACTTAGGACCAGGATTTATGAACATTATTATGAGATAAATAAGGCGAACCCTAGAAATGCATTATTTCGCCATAGGATGACTTGTCCACAATCTATATTTTTCTTTTTTTTCTTTCTTTTTTGTTCTTGAAATGGTTCCTAGGGAAATTAGGGGAGGTATGTGGGAGGCAAGACTGGAATACAGGGAACTGTTTTGGCAAATTACGCTGGAGGCCAACAGGAATCCCGGTTTAAATGAAATGTTGTCTATTATGCCTGTATTAAAACTTAGATCAGCTAAATTGTAATAATAATTATTTATGTTATTTTAACATGCACCACTAGAGGGCATAGGTGGACTCAGATTTTCCTTCAGTATGAATTTATATATGTACAAGTACTTTTTTATTACATTTTTTAAAAAAAAAAATTTATTAAACAGAAGTCTGCTATTAATATATTCCATTATATACATGTATTTATATTGTTTTATAGAAGAATCTAGGGTGTTATTATAGTTGTTCTATTTATTTATATCCTTGACGAGTTTTAAAAGTATCATTTTAAATTTTAAATACTGGATATCCAATGAGATGAGTCATTTGATGTTCGTCATGTTATTTAAACAGTACTTGCAGTATTTGAGTTTTATCTGAAGAAGTGTGTTATACGAAAATGCAAATTTGCAGTGACAGCGTTAATAAAGTCCTTTTGGTTCACATACATCATTCCTCAGCGTTCCATCTCCTATTTGGGTGCTTGCTTGGACAGAATAGTTTCTTTGGTTTTGTGTTTGCCATATCATGTTTTTAATAGTTAGTACCCTAAGCCCCTTTCTAGTGGGGCTGCTGATGTGATGCCTGGCATGAATTGTCTGTTTCCCATCCACTCATCAAGGTTCCAATTGAAGAGTGCCAGCGAGGGGTTCTGTATGATGTACATTGGGACTCTGTTCCACAGTAAGGCAAGTGTCTGGGATGGTACTCTGTCCCACCAGCATGTTGTATTCATCGTTGTGATGAGGTTCATATCCCTGAAATGTGTAGGGCGACTCAGTGTTGTTATCTGTAGATGGAGCATGTTCAACAGTTATGTGTTGGACATGGCTCTGTATGTTAGGCAGAGTGTGCCTCTGAGTAGGCGGTATGCAACGAAGAACAGATTTAGTTTTACCAGTTGTGTTGCATAACACAACTGTTTCAGGCCAGTAATCCTCTTGGTGAGGTACCTATGTGGTCTCTACAGCTGCTGGATATGCTAAGTCGAGTACATCCAAAATGGTGCACCGTACTCAATGATGGGTCTGATGACGTAAGAGTAGAGTGCCAACACTACCTCTTTGTATCCTGATGCAAACCCTTTGTTGATTAGGTGGGCCACATAAGATCTCCCAATCACTTTGGCAACATGGTTGTCAAAGGAAAGATGACTATCTACTTGTGTCCCCAGATCCCTTATCACCTTGTCCTTTTTAAGGGGGTAACACCTATGTGGTAGTTTGTGGGTATTTTGTTTTCAACAAAGAGGATCACTATGCATTCATCCACAGTGAGCTTGAGGCCATGATTCTGACACCACACATCTGTCTCATAGAGTCCCTTCTGGAGAATATGTCTGTCTTCCGGGGAATCTATTATGGCAAACATTTTACAGTTCCCACCAAACTTAGTCAACCACAACCCTCCTGTGTTGGCATGTACATTTGACAAGTCTATACCAAACAAGAGGGACCCCAGGACTGAACCCTGGGGGACACCAGTCATTACCGGTGTAAAGTCTGACATGTAGCCAGCAACTCTTAATGTGTGGGATCTATCTGTGAGCCAGTTTGCAATCCATCTTGTGATGTATGGATTCATGGCCAGGTTGGTGAGTTCATCTATGATACCTGACTGGGGAATGGTGTCAAAGGCCTTAGCGAGGTATAGGTAGGCTGTGTTGAGCTCATTTCAATCATTTGTAGCCTGGGTAACTGTCAAAGAAATCCTCCCAGTTCAGTAGGCATGGTCTGCATTTGACGAAGCCAAACTGATGTGCTCAACTGTGTGAAGGCTCTCAATCTCTGTATTGTTGACTTCCATTATGATTGGCTCCATTGCCTTGCAGAACACACTTGTCAGGCTCATAGAGCAAAAATGCCAAGGGTTTTTTGTGGCCCCACCCCTGTGGAGTGTGAAGAACATTGCTGTGCAACATTCTATGGGTACATATCCTGTAGAGAGCATGTAGAGAGAGGTGTAGGTATCCTTGATGAATATGGATACATCCTCACCCTATGTGCTATGATTCAGGTTCTGATGCTGGAAGGTATGGAATGAGTAGTATCCCGGTAGTGCTGGTGTGCTGTCTGGAGCCTTGAACTAGGTTTCTGTTATTGCACAGATATCAATATTCTCCATAATGAGAAGTGCCTCGAGTGTGTGCATCTGGAGACTGAGACTTCTGGCAATGAGTAGCATTTAGCTCACTTTGTGGTTATTTATGTTGGGTACAGGGTTTGGTTTGTCCTGCATGACCGGTGTGCCACAACTGAAGTCAGCGCTTCATTGGTCCCATCTGACCATAAGCTAATTACCCTACATATCCACATTCTGGACCCACACCCTTATTAAGGAAACCATGTTAAAAAATGTCTCCAAAGCCAACTTCATGCTTCTTAAGACAGAAGTGCTGAACTGCAGGACACCCATGCAGATAGACAATACAGTTACAACTGCTGAATCCTTCACAATTGCACTTTATAAGCACTTACATGACTGCATGCATCGTGCTATCCCAAACAGAACCAAGACACTATCCTCCAAGAAAAGGAAGCCAATCTGGTGTTCCCCTGCCATAAAGAAACTGCACAACAGGAGGAAGAAACTGTTGCAAAAGAGGGTAAAATCCCATGAGGGGAGGAGCTCCATGGTCAACATTAGTAAGAAGTTGTGATCCCTGATAAAATCCTCCAAAGCTAGTTATGAAAACAAAATTGACACTGATTCTAAAGACAACCACAAAGCATTCTATAGCTATGTCAAGAATCTCAATGGCAACACTCAGATCTGCTCTGAGTTACAGCACAGTGGTACAAAATATACAGACCCAACTGATATTGCCAATATCCTGGCAGATAGGATCAGTGCTAACTTTACCCCACTCTCACCCATGAAAGAGCACATCTCTATAATGGAAGACTGCAAAGTTGCTGTCATCATGGCTGCACAGGTAAAAAACACTCTCCAAAGCCAGGAATGCAGCATCCATGGGACCAGATAACATCCCAGGCTGTGTTCTACACAAACTATAGAACGAACAGGCACCACACCTACGTACCATGTTCAGTCATAGCCTCACCTCAGGCTTTGTGCCTGCTGAATGGTGCACAGCGACGGTTATCTCACTACACAAGGGGGGAGCCACCATGGACCCCAGGAACTAGTGCCCCATTAGCCTGATGAGCCTGCTCTGCAAGGCCATGGAATGTATCATCATATAACTTATAAAAAAAGACACTGGTAATCTCCAAACTTTGGACCACAACCATGTTAGGTTTGTAAAAGGCAGATCATGTCTCCTAAACCTGATAGATGTCATTGAAGCAGTCACCAGAACCGTAGACAAGGGTAAGGTGGTTCACACAGCCTATGTAGATCTTGCCACGGCTTTCAACACCATCCCCCACTCTGGAATTATATATAAACCCACTAAACTAGGTATAAATCGCCATGACAGTAGCCTTTCGTTTGACACTCATGTTGCTAAAGTAGTTAGGAAAACCTTCTACATTGCCCACCTGATCATGAAGGGATTCACATCTAGATCAAGGGAGGTCATCGTCCCCCTGTACTCATCACTCATTAGACCTATGATTGAGTACAATGCCCCATTCGGAATGTATCTGACCCGACACCTGCAGCAGCTGGAAAGGCCCCAAAAGTTCCTCACCAAAAGGATAAAGGGTCTCAAAAATATGTCTTATGCTGCCCGACAGAAAAAACTCCAGCTCTATTCAGTCTCATACCGCTTGCTCAGAGGTGACCTGTGCCTGACATATAAGGCCATGTCAAACCCTGATTTGATGAATATGCTTCACCTCAAAAAATCTAGATCCCTCAGAACCACAAGGGCGGGAGACTTAAACCTTGACACGGTTATTAATAGAACATGCTGGAGGGACAGATTCATCACCTAGAGACTCCCTATGCTGTGGAACAAAATCCCGGTACATGTGAGGCAGAGCACCTCGCTGGCCTTGTTCAATACCCCAGGGATTACTTCAGTGTCACTGCTTGACAGAGGCACAGCAAAATAATAGGCATAGTTTTATTCAAACTAAAGGGTGAAAGCCAAATAACTATGGGCTAGGCTTATAAATGCCCTTGGGCAGATAGCCTAGTATGAACCTATGAACCTATGAACCTATGAACTACAACATAGGTGGTAGTATACTTAACACTGAAAGTGTGATAAGAGACCTTGGGTCACAGGTGGACAGTGGGCACACCTGTGATAATCACATCCCCACAGTAGTCAGAAAATCCTTCTATGTGGCACACCTTATCACAAAAGGTGTCTCATGCAGAATAGAAGAGGACATTGTTCCCCTCTACTCATCATTCACTAGATCCATAATAGGGTACAATGGACCTTTTGCTATGTACCTCACAAGACATCTACAACAACTGGAAAGCCTGCAGAAATACCTCACAAAGAGGATTAGTGGCCTGAAATACATGCCATACACAGACCGTCTCAAAATGCTCCATCTGTACTCTCTCGCATATCGCCTACTCAGAGGTGATCTCTGCCTAACATACAAAGCTATGACAGAGCTGTTGGACATGCTCCATATAAAACACTCACAATCCCTCTGATCTTCAGCCCCAAAACCCAGAGTGAAATACAAAAGGAAGGGGTGTATCCATTTATCTTATGGATACCCACACCTTCAGGTTAGTGGCACAACATGAGGCCTTGGAGCCCATGCAAGTGCAGCTAACATTGGGCAAAGCTGCTTATCAGATTGTAGCCTGCTACAGATCACCTACCTTGTTACAGGAACCTCACTCAGTATTCCTGGGAACACTGGAAAATATAAAGATCCTACCAAACACCATTATATGAGGAGATTACAACTACCCAAACATTGACTGGGAGAATTACTCGTGTACAATGTCCTTTGCCCAATGCTTCCTAGAGTTTAAAAACTCAAACGCCCTGGAACAGCTGGTCACCACACCCACTAGAGGTGACAACATACTAGACCTGATCATCATCAATATGGGGTACCAGTGTTCCACACCAGAGATAAACCCCTTGCTGGTAATATCAGACCATAAAGTAATCAGACTGGACATCCACATCCGCCCCCCCCCCCCCGTCAAGGAACCCACTGTGAAGACATTTTCAAAAGCAAACTGCACACTTCTCAAGACCAAAGTGGAAAGTTCCAAAGCCCCCTTGATATAGGATAATGCTATACAATCTGCAGAATCATTTACAAGTGCATTCTATGAGCATCTACAGGGATGCATGGATCAAGACATCCCAAATAAAACCAAGACCCACTCCTCCAAAAAGAAGAAACCAATCTGGTGGTCGTTGCCCATAAATAAGCTATACAACAGAAGGAGGAAACTAACACATGATAGAGCAAGCTTCACAAAAGGAAAGGCATCACTGATCATTATTAGGAAGAAACAATGATTGCTCATAAAATAATCCAAGTCCAGTCTCTAAGCATAACAACCACAAAACCTTTGTTAGCTATACCAAACATTTAGGTGGCAACTGTCAAATATGCTGTCAGCTACTGCAAAATGGCAAAAAATACACTGAACCAACTGACATTGCCCACATCCTGGCGGACAAGTTCAGTGCAAACATCACCCCCCCCTCACCCCCAAAAGGGCCTGTGTCCATCCCAGAAGAATGCAGAGCCCCAGACTTCATGGACATGCAGGTAAAAACAGCCCTCTCTAAAGCTAAGAACACAGCATCAGTGGGACTGGATAGTGTCCCAGGCTGTGTCTTACACCAGCCCCTAAAGAAACTACACCCTCACCTACATTCACTGTCCAGACTCAACCTTACCACAGGCTATGTACCCAAAGAATGGCATACAGCAACAGTCATCCAGCTCCAAAAAGGTGGTGCCACAACAGAACCTGGAAACTATTGCCCTATAGGCCTACTCAGCCTGGTCTGCAAAGCTATGGAGCAAATTATCATGGAACCCATAAACAGAGACATTGGGAACCTCCAGACACTGGACTCTACCAAATTTGGCTTTGTTAAAGGCAGATCCTGCCTCCTAAACTTAGTTGACTTCTTTGAAACAGTTACCAAGGACATAGATGGAGGTGAAAGTAGTCCACACAGCCCACCTGGCCCTCACTAAGGCCTTTGACACCATTCCCCAGTCTGGCATCATGGACAAGCTTACCAGCTTGAACATTAACAGCTATGTTACAGGATGGGTGGCCAACTGGCTCACAGATCAAACACACATGGTCAGAGTTGCAGGTGCCATGTCCGACTCTAAACCACTCACAAGTGGCATTGCACAGGTCTTGGTCCTGGGACCCCACCTGTTCAGTAGATACTGCTCAGAGGTACAGGCAAGCATGGGAGGAGTATGGCTGACCAAGTTTGCAGATGACTGCTAACTGTGGTCCATAATCGACTCTACAGCTGACACAGACATCCTCCAGAAGGGTCTTACAGAGACAGATACCTGGTGTCAAAACAATGCCCTCAAGCAGAATGCCAAAAAATGCATAGTCATCCCCTTTGGATAAAACAAAGTGCCCACAAATTATCACATAGGTGGTAATCCAGTATGTACGGAGAATGTAATTATGGACCTGGGGACCCAGGTAGATAGTAAACTCTCCTTTGATGATCACATTTCCAAAGTGTTTAGAAATTCCTTCTATGTAGCCCTCATAATGTAACCCACTTTGTCAAGTCTGATGATGTCACCATCCTACAAATATACCTGTGGAAAAGAGAACTCCCAGTAATGTGTATAGCGCATCATGTAAATGTGTACTGCTGTAATCTCATAAAGTAGTTAGGTAGGGGTTTGAATCCTGCACTTGGTGACTGTGTGTGTGTGTGTGTGTGTGTATGCTCCAAGTGTGTAACACTGTTGGTCAATGTGTCATGGGTTTTGCTTTTACTACTGTATGACATATCACAATGACAACAGTATGTGCATTACACATGCCAGGTAGATGTGTGGCAAATACATATACATACATGTGACCTCAATTATTTCATAGGTGGAAAACCTGCTTTCTCCATAAACACATCTGTTATCTTTGCCAGAGTGTGCTGCTGCTTTCCAGACCTTAGGTCACATCTGTATGCTTGTGACAAGCCTAGCCACTGCAGTGATCTGTGGCCTTTGTCATCCATTTCACATACACTCATTACGGTTTCTATTGAATAGTGTGAGTGAGGGTTTATGCCTGAGGTATATTTGAAACCTGTTCAAAAGCAGCAAAATCTGTCAAAGATGGCTATTTATTACAGGTGTGCAAAAACCTTTGTGGATATGCATGCAGACCCCTTATTGCTTATGTGATCCACAGAGGGATTTCCAAAACCCTTTGGAAATGTGATTATCAAAGGAGAGATGACGTAACACATGGCTCTATGTATACATCGGTACCTGTTCCACATTTTGGGGGCTACTACCTATGTGGTACTCTGGGGATACTATGTTTTGTAAAAGTGGATGACTATGCTTTATTTGGCTTATAGCTTTACAGCATGGGTTTGGCACCAGGTATCTGTCTGTATGATACCCTTTTGGAGGATGTGTGTGCCATCTGGAGAATGCATTATAGCTCACAGTATGCATTGCCAAACGTGACCAGACATATCCCTACTGTGTTTGCTTGTACCTAAGAAAGTTATATGCCAAACAGGAGTGGTCCCAGGACTGAGTGCAGGTGAATACCATTTGTTACTGGCATAGAATAGTACTTGAAGGCTGCAAATGTTACTGTGTGTCCTACATCTGTGTGTTAGTTGTCAAGCCATCATCTAACAATTGTTTATGGGCAGGCTGTTGAGGTTATGTATACTACCAGAATGCAAACCAATGACAGATAGTAACAACAGTATCACCCACAGCACAGTGTCAAACCATGTCATACACACACGTGTACTCACATTCCAAAATGTGTGTAGTACAATACTGGCCACCAATAGAAACTATGGAGTATTAACACTGTTTAATACAGGGCATGTCACCCTGCCCATGTGTCCAATATGCATGTACATGCAGACAGTGCACCTCAACCATGTTCACAAATGTACACCTGCAAATCTGTGCTGCACACATCCCACACTTACTGTCCACTCTATAACACATGCTGACAAAACTACACACATCAGCCAAGTGGCACATGGGCAGACAATACACAATTGGAATAAACACTGGTGTAAACAATACTACATTGATAATTATAGCTTTAATGCATCATACCTGCTCAGCTACACCTTCAAGGATATCATTACACTTTACTGCTGACAACATGCTACACATTAAAACATTGCTATACTGTAATAAAGTCACCCTGTGCATCAGCATCATGTTAGCCTGTTCCTACATCAATGTTACAGATGGCAGGAGGTGGCACAGGTTTCATCATATACACAGGGTGTGTTGTTGGTTTGCCAGTGGCCTACATTGAGACATACAATCAACATGTCTGTGTGAGTGTGTGTGTGAGGGCCAAGAGTACTGTTATGGGCCAATGTGAATGTAATGTGTGCGGGTATGTGTTTGCCGTAGGTGTCTGGTTTATGTGTGTGTGTGTCTGCATGCACACAGTTCCACCATGTGGCTGCCATATACGGGGATTTGTGGGACAGCTACAGACTGTACCTGGCAGGCTTTACAGAACACCATCTCTGGCCATGGATATGGGACCTGTGCCTGGCAGGGGTGTTACAGACAGTATCAGGTGCTGGTACTGGCACTACGGGAGTGGCTATGACTTGATGGATGTCCACGGCGACTTCCAGCTGATGATGTTGCTGGCATACGTCCACGTTGACATCTCAACAATCCTGCACTGTCCTGAAACATGGACATGACATTGTGGAGGACATCTAATGTCTCACCCCAATGTCTATCAATGACCTCAGTGTAATTACATATGGCACCTGCTAGGTCACGGATACTGTCATTTACAGAGGTGTTATGAGCCCTCTGTGCCCTTAGTCCCTGTCTGGGGTACCACTCCATACGTGCCTGTGCCTCCATGACAACCTGAAACATGCGTGTGGTTGTAAGAGTTGTGGCACATCTGCCAGGGGCATGATGACCAGCAGTGCTCTGACGAGAACCCCTGGGCATCTGCCTATGTGATACCATTCCAGACATGTGGCTATTGCTGCTGTGTCCTGATGCATGTGCCATAGATAACACACTGTCCTGGCCAGTGCCGACTGTACACTGTCCCTCTGCTAAGGGCATTGGTGATGATGGATGTACAGGCAATATGACTTTGTGCATGGATGGGGTGGAGACTTGTGTACTGTCAATTGGTGGACCAACAATAGACCCTGACAAACCTGCCTGTGCCTCAACACCCCTACCCTCATTATCACTATCTGTGTCAGTGACATCAGGTTCCCTGCTGCACTGAACCAGCCCCACCTCAGCACCTGTGAGAGGAAAACAGGAAACACACTTTAAGACCTGTACATGATGTCAGACCACATGCACATGCACATGCACATGCACACATGCACACATGCACATGCACACATGCACACATGCACACATGCACACATGCACATGCACACATGCACATGCACACATGCACATGCATACATGCACACATGCACACATGCACATACACAAATACACTCCTCACTAAAGCAGACACACACACACACACACACACACACACACACACACACACACACACACGCACACACACCATCAGCAGCAATCTCAGAACATAATAGCAGTTGATGGTGGGGTACAATATCACAAGCAAAACAGTCATGTCACACATGTCAGTATGCAGGACATGTGTTGCTCAACAGCATGCAGTGCAAGTGTAGACAGTCCTTGTTACTAACAGTATACATGGCTTTGATGCATGTGTTTTCTTGTTCGGTGATTGGCCTCCCCCTGGAATGCAATGCATACATGGACACAACATTGCTGTGCAATATTCAAAACTCTGTAATGTACTGCGCACCATCACTCACAGGTCTACATACCATGGCTGGATGTGTACCTGTGTGTCACATAGATATCCAGTTCTGATTAGGGCCTCTGTGTCTTTAGCAAATAATTGTGGACACAGTTTTAGCTCATGCATGATGTGTATACACACAAGATCAGTGGTGCACGTATAACTGATGGAATACCATTGGTCCACATACCCAAGTACAATTGTTATGGTGAGTGTAGATCATATTGTGGACATGCCAGTGTCATGCTAAAACACAACTGCAAATTTAAACATCACACATACCCAATGTGTGTCATATGACCTAGCCACTCAATAGCATCACAAGACATATATGTGTAAGTTGTGCAAATGGTGATTGGTATGCATATTGTTTAGAGGTGCATATGTTTGCACACACACAACATTGAGGTGTATAGCAATGAAAGCTATGTGTAGTACTGTGGTTACAATAACTGGATGGGGTGTAGTACCATAAGCCATCATCATAAAGCATCATGTGGTCAATCAAGGCTACAAATGTGTCCCAAACCAGAACCTATCATGCTGTACCAGAACTGCACTACAATTGCTACATTCACCATTTCACAACCAGTTGTTACATGGGTTTGTAAGGAGGCCAATAAGGAGCATTCCCTAACATGAATGTGTTGTGTGTTGCAGAGTGTTTCACTGCCCCATGATAGGCCTCTACCCCTCAGGTATATTATGTGTGCTGTGTGGATGACATTTGGGATATTGGAGTGTGACTTTACAGAGGGTTTGTGAATCTTTCATGTGTAGCATGTTAACATGTACTGTGTATGACATAGTTGTGTATGTTATGTGCATGTTGTGTATCAACTCTGCCTATCCAATGGCCAGTACAGTGTAGCCACATTTGTGTGAGATGGTCTGTGTATTGCATGTGTTTGAGGCAGCTAATCACATTAGTGAGACATGCGCGGTCTCACAGCAAACACGCACAGCATGTATTATGGGTAGGTGTGTTGCATGTGCACATGGCCTACACCTTAACTATGACATGCACTATTTATTTGCAATAATAAATGTAGAACACACTCGCCAGCATATGTCCCCTGCCTTGCTGTCACACCAGAGGGACTTACATAGATATGAGACAATTTGTCAGTGGCAACAACTGTGGCATTGCTACTGTGGGTTTGCAATCTTATAGTAGAACAACAGTTTACATTCACAAGCCTACAGATTATGTTCCAGATTATCAGTATTGCACAACAACAGGCTTCACATCTTCTAACTACACAGTACACATCTCACATATGCATGATCTACCAATAGAGGTAACAGTAGTCTACAGATATGCCATGTTACCTGCATGCTCCATGTGTTCTTGCTGGGTGGCTCCAACCTCCATCATGGTAAATGTCTGCTGCTGTTGTTGTTGGGCAGGTGCCACCAGGCTCAGGAGCAGCTCCTCCACTCTGGTGAGGGGGGGATGGATGTTAACCCCATCACCTGTTGCAAGCTGTTGTCTCCGTACATCAGAAGCATGCTGACGGACATGTCTAAGTAGATCACTGCAATGGTGCCATTCCTACTCATATGTCCAGTTATGCAGGCCTACCACGTTTAGCCTCCGGACAACATCTTGCCACATTGCAGTACGCTCTTGCTGGTCTTGGCTGGCTCTGGAGAATAGTAGGCTGTAGTGCTGAATCATACAGCTGGTAAGAATCTCATCTTCAGCACTACTGTAGCTAGGATTTCTACGGTGTGCCATGATCCCTGGAAGACATAAAGAAAAGATAAGTATGAGCAAGTCATATGGCACATTTAACATTATATGGTACAGATATCACTGAACTGCCATATATAGCAACTTATTAGCTGACTGAGATTAAACACTTTCACTACCACTTCTCTGTGCTCACCCCACAACTGCTTGAAAGTGCCTGGCATGCTCTATATAATAAACTATGTTCTGCACAGCAACAAAATAAAATCACTATATAAGACTATACAAGAGTACCTGGCACACTGCATGCAACACAATGCACCACCTAGCCACAGCAGATATAGATTAAGCCAATATATAAAGAAATATGTGCTCCATCGCAATGTTTTATAAGGTCCAGTTACAGTATTACCATTATACCACACAACTTGTTGATGGCAAACCCGTGGCCAAAATATGTGCACAATTGTGAATATAAGTGGGATACTGCTGTAGTAAACTATAAATGTTGCTAGATATGCAGTTATATGTTGTAACACACACATGACAGAGGACATGTTACAGGCATACCCACACACACATCAGACATAATTACAAGACACAATGGTATGGCAACCCAGATAAGCTTTACATGTGTACCATACAGTACTGTGTGTCAGTACTTACAAAACCTTAAGCTTGAGGAATGTAATCTGTGATGACTACAGGGACCACACAAAACAGTGGTTCCAAGCAATGTGGACATACACCATACTTTGCTGTTTAGGCCCAGAGCTTCAAGTAGTACTACAGTACATACAGGATTTTGATTCAACATCAGTACCAATCAATAAGCATACATGTAGTGCTTTAGCCTCCAATGATACACCCCAGTTAACACCAAGGGACTACATCAGACTGTATGCCATAGTGTTTTATCTGCCTAGCAACAGCATACACAGCTATTGTTGGGATCAAAGCAATGACCCATAATACCATGACAAAAACACAAATACACATCTTTGACATATTCACCAACACATTGACCATCACACTCAGTCAACTTTACATAGAATCTATTGCAACAAGTAGATGTGGGTGTGTATGAGTATATATGACTCTCTCTCTCTCTCTCTCTGTGTGTATATATATATATATATATATATATATATATATATATATATATATATATATATATATATATATACACACATCCATTGGTGTACATATACATATACATATAGGCACATATACAGTCCACCTTTCATGGTGGGAATATCAATTATACAAAGGATGTGAGGTGTACAGTAATGTAATAATATCGCACAGTCTTGTGAGAAATGCATTGAAAGTGCTCACAGCCCAGGTAGCTTTAGCAGGCCTCACTGGCTGCAACATTGTAAACTGAACAAAACACCCACAGTGTTTAACCACCACATGTCATATACCAGCACTGTATGCTGTCTTGTTTGTCACACACTAAAACCTACATACAAATATGCACATGACAACCTTCACCAACATATATATGCCCACCCTTCACAAACAGTTGCAATATGTCACTTGCTCTATGCACATATACAGATGTTAATATATATCACACATATATATCTCTCCCTATGTGTGTGCCATACACACACAAGGTCCACACTGTCATAAGTCCCTGGACCTCACAGCTGAACTGTTGGGCCTTGCTGCAACATGAACAGGAGTCACATGTGAGCACACAGTAACATTAGAGGGGGTATATATAACTCAAAATGCTAGATTAGCATACTAGCCTGGTACAGCAGTTGCCAATGCTAAGCTACACTTTAATATGACTATCATGCATGTGTTACTCTGTCACATCCATGTTTATATAAATGTTTGGGCTAATCCCCCAAACAGTCATTGGCCACACTACTGTACAGAACACAGATAACATGGATCAGCTGTTTGACATTTAATGCTGAGCTACACATTTCACAGTTATGTCCCACTGCCCACAGGTACACACTGAATTGTCCATGGCAGTAGTTAAGCAAGACATCTGTGCATAGATACGTACTGCTGCCGCATATGAATGGTTCACATTATGTAGAGAACTTTTCAAAAACGTCTACTACATGCCAGTAAATACATGTTACATACCTTTCCTTTGTATGAGTTGGTATTATTTCTTTTTCTTTTTCCTTTTGTCTCTCTCTCTCTCTCTTTCTCTCTCTCTCTCTCTCTCTCTCAGTGATTGAGTTTGTTGGCAGCAATTACAGCCTGCTTTTATAGGTATTTGCACATGTGCATGTGATGGCCTCTGCACCAGTTGGTGACCACCATTTGCTAATTGCATGCAGCCTGCTGTGTGGTAATTGCAGTAATCACTGTCATAGCAACCCAGTGCTATAAATTGCGATCTCAGGTAGGTGTGGCCCTTTCAGCTTTCCAAGATGGGGATCATGCTTGTTTGCTGTGGACATCGTTGTTTAAGGCAGAAGGTTGGTATAGTTCTTATATCTGAAGCCAGGGATGTAGCCAGTGATTTAAATGTTGTACTCAGACCTGAATGTTGCTGCTTTCAGTACACACTTGTAAGTGTAGAATTGTACTCACCCCTCAAAATGCTAACCCAAGATACATGGGAGTATGTACTTTCTTTTCTAATTGTACAATTAACTGCCATACAAAACTAGTTATTGAGATGTATTCCTTTGGCACATGAATTGTTTGTGAACTGCTATACTGTGAATATTAATTTACTCACTTCTGAACAGTTTGTGCTTTTTAGTATTGACATTAGCACAGGCTGCTCAAGAAAACTGGATAAATTTCAGTACTGAGTATGCCTACCTACATCCTTGGTAGACCCTGAACACACAGGTATATTCTACATTTGGGTAGGGGTGCAGAAGTACAGACAGCATTATGTATTATTGTGTGAATTTTATCTTGCTGGACTTAAAGGGTTGCTGTGTACCTGTTAGTTTATCAAGGCAAGTGGTCTATCTGTGTAGCTCCCAACTGTGGACCTATCCACATGGTAGCCAGAGGTTAGCCTGTTATTCTTTGCCTGTGCACCACACCGGTGTTTTCAGCACTGGAACAATGGCATTGTTACAGTTGGTTGCTACCAGTACATGGCTACATCCTTTGGTATTTCAGTATTGCACTCCTACATAAGGGTATGCTTCTGGAACTCCTTCCAAAGCTATTTGCACAGTGTGTAACAGCAGAATAGCTGATATGTCTGTGTGTTTCTGCCTCAGCCAAGCCTCTCAAACACTCAGGTACATATTTGAACAGAAAAACATAGGCAAAAGTGAGGTACACCTTTAAAATATTAGTGCCATTAAGTTGAGACTTTGAGAGAACCAGAGCATATGGATGAATACACCTTTTCTGAAGTACAAGCAGTGTCTAACTCTTACTTATTGTCATTATTCATTAAGTGTAATTCCCCACCTTTCTGCCTAATGTCAGTACTTTTCAGAGGGATTCAGAGGGACACAGCTAAAATTTGTTTCAAAATCAGGAATATCCCTGAAAATTAGGCACAGTTGGGAGGTATGGCCTCTGCCCTAATCAGATATGCCAGTGTTTGTCCTGTTATGATACTGTGTGGGGGTTGTAAAGTGCTGCTGTAACATTATTTCCTGCTAGAATGGCTGCTTCTCTTATCACAGTCATTTAATGCAATTCCACAACAACTGCTGGTAAAGATCCACAGAACAAGTTGTGTGTTATGGCACCCCTATTTTTCCTTTACATTCAGTCACTCTGATGCATGATATATTTATTTCAGCACCAACTTATTGTATATCTACTGTGGCTTAGTGGTACTTCGTGTAGTGTGTACATGGTCCCAGGTTCGAGACTGACAGAGGTATTTTATTTTGCTGCTGAGCAGAACAAGGGCCCTCACATACAGAGTGGCTACGGCACTTTTAAGCAGTTGTAAGTGGGTTTGCACGGGTTTGCACAATGCTTAGCAATGCTTAGCTAAGCTCACAGAAGCACACACTTGCGCAAACCCACTAACTACTGCTTAAAAGTGCTTACTCCCAGTAACCCCTGTGCTCATTTCTTTTAAAGAAAAGAAAATGGGGAGATAGGAAAGTGGTGAAAAAGGGGCACAAAGAGGGAAAGACAGTAGGGAAAACAGCTCGGGATGTGCAGGAAGGGTGTAGGGAAGGTCCATAGCTGCCCATTTCTTTAACAGCAACAGTTGTGCATATGCAATACATTTGGAGGGAAATATGAAACCTTCCACTCCTGAGAGAGGGATGAGGACAACAAAGTATGTTGTACTGCCAATTAAATTACATTTTATGTGCCCAGCGGACATGTGTGCAAAATGAGCAGCTATGTATGGGGTGTATTTCTTTTTTGGGAGCAGATTGCCCTTTTTTTTAGGTGAGAGTGGAATGTGGGGTAGGGGAAGTAGGCATATTTGGGGAGGTAGCTTGGGGAGGTAAACAGACAAGACAAACAAGATGCATACAGGGGTGGAATATGACACATGTGGTGGGTGAACACCATTGACGGGGGAGGATGTTTGGAAATCGCAAGCCCATGAGCCCACAGATGGCAACAGTGGAACTGAGATCCGCACCCATGGGCAGTCACCACTGCACCTTTACAGCCCAGATGGAGGCTGTGCTGGGAGCTGTGTAGGAGGGGCAGGCTCACCCATGAGTTGCACTACTCGTGCCTCAAGCTGGCGCAGAGGATCAGCGACAGAACGCTCGATCTCTCTATGCACCACAGCCCGGACTGTTCAGAGGAAGATAGGTGGCCCTCCTCTGCCCACACTTGCATGAGAGTGATGAGCCCCATCCCCTGCAGCGCTTCCACCTGAAGGTGGCACAGGCCAACGGAGGAGGAGGTCCCAGGTTGGGCACCGGACCTGCTGGTGCCAGGTGCCATCACCAGCTGAGGTGGGACAGGTGGGTCCGCTGGGACCGGCATTCCCATAAGTTCTATGTTTTGGAGGATTTAATGAAAATATGGGTCAGTAACAGTCAACAGCATTCCCAATTAGTTATAACAGCATGCAGAAGTATTCCCATTAACCCAACACACCAGAGTTCCAACAGTTGAACATCAAGCATAACACATGCATATATAGAACAACAGTTGACATAACAACAGCATGCAGGTTTAATTGATGTCAACAGGCCACAAATATTGTAGTATTTGAACAGGGCACATACATCGAAATAAATGCAGATATTTATAAACCAATAGGACATATGTCCCAACAAATGTTTTGAGATTAGACATACCCATTGAGGTGTAGAATTGCATTTTTTATGCACATACAGTAGGGTGGAAAAAGATAGGTCCATTAACAACTTATATATCCTTCTAGTTTACACTACACTACATTCCTATTAACTGCAGTTATATGTCCCCTACATGTATTATTACACCACCCAATTGTCCTTAAATTATGAAATGGGTTTTGCTAGATCTTTATATACATGAGCTGTATCTGACATACAAACTGTCCGGGATGCAGATGTTACTGCGCCACCAGGCAGGTTAGTAATTATTTTGCATGTACTGTTACATAAAATAAATTAGACTAATCTAGTCTTACACGGATGATTAGTGAATCCTGGGGATTGTCCTCAAATTTCAGTTTTTTATTTACAATAAAACAGAGAATTTTTTTTTGGCAAGTGCTCTGTGTCCTGTGGTGCAGTGGTAGTGTTATCACTTTATAGCAACAAGTTCTCTGGTTCAGTTCTTGGCTAGAGTGCCTTCAGTTCAGAGTCTGCATGTTCTCACTGTGCTTGTGTGGGTTTGCTCTAGTTTCCTACCACATTACAAAGACATGTGGCTGTAACGTTTCTCCCCAGGCCTTGTCTGAAAATTGGCTTCGTACCAAGTCGGATTTTCCCTTTAAATAAATAAAATGAAATAATGTTTCACAGGGTGGTGATTTTAAAATCTGGGGGTTTGGAATTACTGTATTTGTGGTGTAAAGAATATATTTTTTTATCCTTTGGTAGTAGTTGTTGGTCTTTTAGTAAGTTCTTTAGGTTATGCAGTGCCTGTTAAGTGACTTCTTAAAGTCGTCTTAGAGTTTTTGCAGAATATATTATGATAGAGGCATCAGAGTATTGCAGGAAGGAATAACTGGCAACAATTTTATGCATGTCAGTAGTGAAATGTTGAACAAGAGTGGACCTAATATGGACCTTTGTTGGACTGCTGACCTTAGTTGGTTTTAAGGAATAGCATAATTATTTCCATCAACAACAATGAAACCTTTCATGGTTATAGCTAGAAAACCAATTTCCTTTGCATTGACTAATGTCCAAATTAGAGCAGCTGGTCTTTGATGGAGTAGTTGGTGAGCGATACTGTCGAATGCCTTAGATAAGTACAGGAAGTATGGAGATACTGATAGCTATTTTATGAATGATTTGAACCTGCTCTCTCTTTCTGCATTGGCCTTGTAAGAGCATTTGTTCAACTTCATTGACAGGAATAAATGGTTGGCCCCAAATGGTGGAAGTTACCTGATGTAGTTTATCTACTGGTTTGTGTTCTGACTGGCAAATGTCCTCAGCATGCTGCTCCAACTGCTTCACTGCTACCCTTGTCCTCAATGGCTGGATCTGAGTCCTTTGTAGTTCTTATCAAGGTTTGCATGAGTCTCTCCAATGGCTTGGTTTCCTCTCCCCTAGGATGTAATTGGATACCATCCCACTAGGCTAATATAGGCCTGGTTCACTCCTATCCTAATTCAGGTCTTCAAGTCAATTATACTAGTCGATTTGGTATTCTTTTGTTTGAGGTCAGACAATGCCCAAAATAAGTTAATAATGATGCCAATGATTTTAAGTGGGACTATATCACTTATTTGAATCACTAATGAGCAAACATCTATTCATCGAACCTTTTTTAATTGAAGCTGCTAATCATTGAACAGCAAATTATTCCTAGGGCAAACAGTTGGCCACCATCTGGATCTCAGAGTTGGTATATTTAGTTAGGGGGGAGTAGGGGTGCAGAACCCCACATTGTGGAGTGTAGGGGTTGTAGCCCACCACCAGGATAGGTTTTAAATTTTATGATTTTTTTTTTATACAGTCACTTGGTTGGCCAACCGTCGGTTTGCTCTAGGTAACATTTTCATTAAAACAGCATTCAGTGGTTAGCAGCTTCGATAAAATGAGGTGCGATTAGTAGGTGTTTGCTAATTAGTGATTCGACAAAGTGATATAGACCCATTCTAAGTGCAAAATTGTTATTTTAATTACCTACAAGTGTAAGTTCACTGGTTTAGTGGCTGTTTGTATTTTAGGTCCGAGGAAGTCTGTAATTGCAAATGAAAATGCCTATATAAAGTGGTAAGTTTTGTTTTCACCCTACAATGTTTATGTTTTGTTCCTTGTTAAGCCAGCTCAGGTTCCTTAAGTGCTGCAGTTGTTTTATTTGGTCATTTTTGTCCTGTCCATGCTTTCATGCACCGCAGCCTTGATCATTTTTGTCCAGTCTCTGATAACCTATCACCTTCACTGTGCCCTAATTTATTTTTTCCCTAGGTACTCACTTTTTTTCTGGAAATGGCTTTTCCTGGCAGCAAGTGACAGGAATAGGAGTATTGTATTATACTTTTACCTCCACAAGTGGTGCCTTGCATTGGGTATGCATGTGTATGTGAGCTATGGAGACGGCCAAGCCCTGCTGTGAGCTTGAATTTAATATAAGAAGTAAATTATTTCAAGGTATTTTCAGATTCTGACTGATACAGCTGTCCTTTTGTGTTTATTAATTTTAAGCTACAGGTCTTCAATATCTTTTCCATTTGGTGCACACTGTATTTTTTGGGTCTATATTACATAAACGAAGTTTCAGAACTTTGAGTACCATATGATCAACATCATATGATCGAAGTCCTGAAACTTCAAAACTATTAAAAAAAACCCTCCTAAACAAACAAAACTAAATGTTTTAAGCAGGGGGACACGCCCCCCTGCACCCCCACACACCCTGCTACTTAAATAGACCATCTCCGAGATGACACTACAGCATAGGAAAGGGAAATCTTCCCTTTCCGTGTAATTCTCCGTCAAAGTGTGGGGGTGGAGGGGGGCTTGCCCCCTTCTAAAACACTTTAAATTAACTTTACTTTGTTTTTTTTGTTTGTTTTTTTTTTTTTATAGTTTCGAAGTTTCAGAACTTCGATCATATGGTGTCGACCATATGGTATTCGAAGTTCTGAAACTTCGTTTATGTAATATAGACCCACATTTTTTTTCATTTATTACTTAAAACTTGTATGTAATTTCACATAGTAAACCTATATATACCTATTAATAGTACATATAAAACTTCATCAGCATTTGACATTAGTAAATGAAATATGCAGTCTTATTACTAATGCTTTAAAACTTATTACTTACTGAACAAAGCAACTTCACTAATTTTTAATTATACATCATAATAATAGCAAATATCTCTTTGCTGATTAGCTGTATAACAGCTTTTGTCACTGTTAGCCCAACCTCAGAGGCTCAAAGAAAATCAGTGACACATCAAAACCTTTTGGGATCAGCTTTATTAAACACCACAACAGCATCATACTTTAAACCAAACAAATCACTAACTTTGGCAGTAATCTAGAATGCTCACCAAACTAATACATTTCATGAATAATTCAACAACAAATTTACTAAACAGGTAAACATGTTAGACTGCTCTCCAATCAACACTAGCATCCTGATGCTCACTATCTACAACCACAGTTTTCAAGCAGGGGAACCCTGTTCACTTCACTCCACAGAAAAACAGCATGTTGCATACCAAATGGGGGAAAAGGGGCTGCCCTTCTTGTTCCGTCCAGGTTGCCCTGCAACCTGACCCTCCACTCCAATTGAACAAATACTCTACCTACCAAAGACATCCTGTACAAATAATGCCAACTGTACATTAAACATGCCCAGCCAGACATTATTAAGATAAATCCCATTGCTACAGAACTACACTGGGTCCCTCTCCACAAAATCCCAATGCTGAAGCACCAGAAAACCCAAAGAGCCACTTGACCTAGCTACTCCATGATTGAGGAATTTTCTACTAACCTCTAATACATTAGACTTAGCCACTACCTTCCACACCAGCCTAGGAATCATCACTGACTGACCATTTCAGCAACACCCCTTGGAACCTCTGAAAAAATGCCAGCAATTTCCAGTTTAAATAGGAAAGCAACTTCCTCTTTGGTAATACCCCAATATCATTACTCCGCAAAATTGCCACTATACCATCTGGAGTTCCATATTGCTAGCTTACCTCCTCCAAAGATGATAGCAATTGACATCATCTCATACCTCTAGGATCACACCATCGAAAATGCCACAGCACTGGAACCAAACCATTTTTTTTTCCTCCAGGTATCACATTCACTCTTCCAGCCAGCCAATAAACAAATGGGTGTCCAGTTATGACTAGTAACTTCTTATGTAAAAAAGAAAACAATACATTAATAACATTGACAAATTACCATCACACAAATACCCTACTTAATACAATCCAAATACACCCTGGAATGCCATCATCCCACTTTTGTAACAACCTCAACAGATCCACCTTCCTCTGCCAAATCCTGAATGAATGAATGACTTACTTGCCTCATTAATCCTTTTGCCTCCAAAGCTCTTCTAATCCAAATAACAAATACCATATATTTCCTACAAACCTCACACCATACCAACAACCATGCCACTGGACAAATTAAAAATTTCCCATTCCTTGGTAACACCACCTGTCTGCCTTTACTTCATGATACATCTTTGATCTTCTTAACCACATCAGCACACCTGTCGGTGCAATTGTTACCTCTCGCCCATGCAAACTGACTAACATTTTCCTTACCCAAAACACCGCTGCATACATAAAACTGATACAAATATTCTACAATGCATAATCAAAATAAGAATAAGCAACTATATGCAAACCTCCCAAAAGGATTGGCAGCATATGCTTACCCAAAGGTAACCTATTATCAATTAGCTTTGGTCGCATTCTTTCCCCACCCTTCATGCAAAAAAGCAACCAAAACTTTGTCACATACTTAAGGGCAGGCAACTTAGCCACTGCCTCCCTCTGCCACCAAATTAACCCTAATAATATGAACAGCACCAGGTACCTGACCACCAACTGCACAGCCACCCCATCACCCCCCTCTGGCAAAGCAAGTACAAAATTCTTAAAAACTTTAAGGACCTTACAGTAAACCTTTTTAGTTGTCACAGACCATGACTGCAGTAGTATCCAACTAGCCATGCCTATCCAGTCTCCCATACCACCTCGGGCATTATCATATGGTTTACCTGAGCTCCTTGTGCCACCTTCCAGAACTTGTAAAGCTAAAAGCAAGATGAACTGTCAGCCAAAACATTAAAATTACCAGGAATATACTCAGATGGAAAGGAAAGGTTAATGTTCAAAGAATATAACACAATATTCTTCAATAATCCTTGCAAAAAATTTGATCTCTCTGTCTTCTTGGATAATACCTGAAACACTGCCATACTATCTGAATGAAAAACACATTTTGCTTCTGAAATTTTGTCTCCAAAACCACCACCAAAGCCCATATTGGCATCAGCTGTAAAATGGAGGTGATCCCCCAGTAATCATTTAGCCCCTCTAATGGCACCACTTTGCAAACCGCCTACCCCCAAAATACACATATACCCGCAAACTATCAATTGCATCAGTGAACAAGTCCAGGTCTGATGATGATTCACACTTGCCCTGCCAGAAAGACACTCTGTTAAAGTGCTGGAGAACTTTCCACCAAATAGATTTGTCCTCCTTATCCTGCTTATTTACTCTCACCAATACTGTTTATGTTTTGCACCAAACAGAAAATTAGGCAAGGGGCACGTAAATGTTCAGCCCAAACTGATTATTCAACATGCAAAATTCAGCAATCCTAACACTTCTATGATCTCTTTAATTCTGACTTTGTCCCTGGAAACCAATGCTTCATTCCTTCCCTTCACTTTGTTCACCTTTTCACATGACAGTCTAAACACCTCAGCATAAATGTCAGCCTTCAAACCTAAAAACTGAAGGACTTTTTGATACCTCTCCTGTTTATCCATCACTAACAGAACTCCCAGATCTGCACACAACTGCTCAAAAAAAAAAAGTCAAGCCTGCCCTTACTGACTCATGTCCTTCCCCTACTATTAAAAATCATCCAAATAATGAATAGCTCCCAATAGACACAACACACTGCTGCCATTGACAGCACAAGACACCGTTGAACTTTTCAAAAGATGCACAAGCTAATGTACAATACGTAGGCATCACCTCATTAAAACAGAGTTTTACTTTCAAATGCATACCAAAATCAGACAATCCCATTATCTCACAAGAAGCTCTCTGAACCAATTCTGTATCCGACTTCAAGAGCCAAGGGTCCCACCTGGCAGAAAGTAAATCAAGTGCTGGAAGCAGAAGACTGTAATAAATGATAATATTATTCAAAGATACATTCAATAAAACAAAGTTTTTCAAGTACAGACATCCTATGTAAATAGTTGGGTTTGTAATGTTTGTTTTTGGAATTGTTTCTCCACTTTAAGCTTTGATTATGTAAATATTTATTTTATATACATACTGTATATATGTTTATGTTTCTGAAAATCAATAAAAATGTAAAAAATGTAAAAAAAAGTGCCAAGGGTCCCTAAATGATTGAATCACCCTGACCACTACATCTAAAGAGGCATACTGAACCCTAACTTTATCAATAAGAGCATTAACTGAATCACCGTCAGTGAAGGACAAGTGAGATATGAGCTGAAATTTCCCCAGAAATTTGTTGGGGACTACATCTAATGGGAATACTCAAAATATGTCAAGGGGGTATCAAATTGACTTAATAATCTACCTGCTACCAGTTCTTACTCAAACAATTATTGAACCACATCCTACCTCCCTAGTACTGATTTCAAATTCTAACACATTTTATTCGAACCACTAACCTTAAATTTTAACAGAAAAATACAATGAAACTTATCTACCAACTCCTGGGTCACACCTTTGTCTATGTAGCACAAAATGAGTGACTCCAACCAATCAGCATCAATAAGTGAATGCCCTGGCTGCCCATCCAGTTCCCACACACAAAAGAATGTCTCACCCTACTACTCCTGAACATCCCCATACCACAGGAACCTGCCCCACCATATTTCCTGCCCACACACTATCACACCTCAGACCTGCCGATGCCTCCTTCCTTCAACACTAAACAGCCAGATGCTGACTTCCACACTACATACACAAATGCAGGAATATACAGGTAGGCCATGTACATTTACCAGTATTAAACACCCAACAAACCATCATTTTGCCCTCACTTCCTACCACAGTCTCACTGCCTATCCAAAATGGTTCCCATCCACATGTCTGGATTTCTGTTCTTTCATGCAATGATTTATCCACCACCTTCAGCTTGAGAAAAAGCTGGTCAGACCAAAGATAGGCATTTCCCCAATGAAGTCTCTTAGCTTCCCTGATCTTTAAGAAATAGAAAAGCAATGGCAGGTTTCACTGTGGTTCCTTCTACATGATGACTGCCACTATATAGACAAAAGCCAGCACCCAATCATCCCATGTTCTCTGCTTGTACCTAGCCTTACCCATCTTTGTTAACACAGCTAACACTTCTTTGAATTCCTTAACCCTATGAGATTCTGACTCTGACACCATCGGTGCCCCATCCACATCTATGAGGTCAAAAACCTCAAAAATATCCACCCACCAAATCTATACTCTCATCACCAGTGAGATACAAGCTGTAATAAAGACCACCTTACTACCTACCACTAGTACAGGGAAAACCTGGTGACTCAAACTCACGCATCTCTCTGGTGTTTACCCAGGCACTCCTAATACTTCCCCATGGACAGCAAAGGAAATTCTCTATCCCTCATTGTAGGATCCACTACACCCCCAATCACTAAGTCCACTACTGCAAATTAATGGTCTTCACTTAGCGACACCTGACTCACCCTTGGAGCAAATTCTGTATCCTACAAATTTTATGAGAAACAGGCCAAATATATGAGGCAAAAATCTGGACATTCTGTGAAAATCTGTACAGTTGATAGGTATGGCACCTATCATTTTCCAAGCTAGACCCTGTCTGCCTTGCAACCCTGATCATGATAAAGTGTATAACAAGAAATGAATAGGGGTGCAAGTCATAAGGTTCAAAGGTAGTTACCATGCTTGTGGTTCATGCGGCCATTAAGGAGCCTTCCCATTCCCAACTGCCCCAGAGCACTGGCTCATTGAAGGACATGTCCAGGGTCACACAGTAGACAAATGAAGGCTGACAGAACCAAATGGTGGGTCACAGGAACAAGCTTGTTAACAGCTCATAGATTATTCCTCTGAACTGTCAGACAAGGTGAGCCAAAAATTGTGATGATAGGTTGGTATTTTATTTAATGTGGAAAATGAGCACTTAAATTTGTTGATTTCTAACAAGTCACAGCTTAGACAGGAAAATGAAGCTTGACTTATTTTATTCATTTACAAATCTGACAATGGGATAGTGGCCTGATTCAATACACCTTTTTCAGCAACTACCTAGTCTGACCTGTTAAAATCTACTAAATTATGTGCAACATGTAAAAATAAGTATATGCAAAGAAAAGTGGCATATAAATGTGCCAAAACAATGTGAGTGATACACAGACTAAGTGAAATAATGAATAACTGAAAAAAACACGAGTAAGTATATGCTGCATATAATGTACACATATTTAATGGGGGCTTATTAAGAGTTAAATTGAAAACAAAGAGATGTGAATAAATAATATTTGAATAAAATGTGGATATTTAAAATATCATTGGCAGGTTAATATATTCATTCATGCAAAAAGTTTACAGTTAAGATATTAGGGACATCGCTGGGCTGGGCTGAATTTTTATTTCTAAGGAATGTGTTAAGTTCTGTTGAAATTACTAAACAGTTAGAAATAAGAAAAACACTTTTGAGTTTTCAGTCATACAAAGTTTTGTTCTAGTCACAGCAGTACAACCAGAGAAAGATGTATTTGAATAGACAAAGTGCAGGAATTAGCATTTAGTAATGCTAGTACTTTCTGGGTATCCTTCAAGCAAGACACTTAATCTCCCTGTGGGTTAAGCTTTGCCCTCTTGTGAAAACAAAACAAAAAAAAGCTTAAAGATAAAGTCTTGCCATAAATGTGAAAGAGTGTCATAGCAAATATGCAGGATATAATGTCACATGCTGAGATGTGGTCACTGCAATACACATGTGTTTTTCATTATTTATTTATGTAGTGTGTATGTACGTGTGTATGTATGGATGAATGGATGGATTTATTTAGCATTTGTTAATGGAGCAAATGAGCTGGTTCACAGACATTTTTAAAAACTACAATCCAGGTCACAAGAACAAAAGTAAATGCAATAAATGTATGGATTTTTTATCGCATCAAACCAACGTATAGTTTTAGGAGGTGAGGATAAAATCATGGTATATGAAGCAAAGCTATACATATGCAAGGAGAGCAGACAAAATTACACACACACACACACACACACACACACACACACACACACACACACACACACACACACACACACACACACACACACACACACACAAAAACAATGAACACAGGTTAGGACTGAAGCACAGACATCAGAGCAGTGAAGCTAAGACCTTATCACTAAGTCGATGTATCTTCATTTGAAAGCTATACAATGCTAAGCTTCTTTTTGAATTTTACCAACATCCAGCCTTAATAGGTCTTTTAGGTTAGCATTGAAGTAATGAACTTCCACAAGTTTACCATTCACTCAGATCCAGATAAGCCCATTTTTTTCAATATGGTGGTCATCAAGAGGCCTAGACACTTATTCCTTCTTACTGATCTAGTTCATAGGCTCACCTGGTAGAACATCGACATGCATACCCAAGGCACGCACCTCAACCACATCCACATGAATGTCATCATAGCTCAGGGGCTACGAATTACTAGGCTAATCTTAGAAATCAGTATCTTTGAAAAGCATTCCCAGACACAAAGATTATTTCTCTGAGGGATAATGTTTGGAGAAATTTATCACGAAGACTCTTGAACTTACATAAGCCTTTAAACCCAATGGAGCATCTAATCCCTTGAGCCCTCTCCCTACAAACTGGATCAATAGACAGGAATCTCTTTTAGTCAGGCTCACAAGGCATGGAATGAAAGCAGCTTCCAATAGTAGTCGAGTGATTTTACTTACCTAGAGCCTTGACTCATTCAATAGAAACCATTGCCACAAACAATTTAACATCAAATCTCTCCAAAGTATACTTGCAGACCACCTTCTTTTGACAAACAGTAAAGCCAGAGAAGTAGGGGATGTCCACAAGGAGTAAAGCACTTCTGTCTCATTTAACATCATTGATCATATGCTTGGTAGTTATGCAAGTGCATTCCATGCTGAATTCCCCTTTATCACAGGCAGGGAAACTATCAATCTTAGGAATGGGAAACATACAAAGATAACACTTGGAACAACTGCTGGTTCATCAGAATTGTGTATGTGGATTACTGCTCTTCACATGACTATATCTATAAGCAAAGAACATATATAATACTAGCAAACCACATCCATGAGCACTGTTATGCCATCAAGAAGCAGTTTAGGGACAGTGCCATGATCAACCACAGACTTATTTGTCTTTTATTTCAATTCCACTAACAAGTATCACAAGAAGTAACAGAAAATTCCTTAGGTGAGGATTACAATTCTTTATTTGAGAATCTTGAACTTTCCTGGCAAACTAGGTTGAATACCTGTCAGCTATCTGGCTGCAGTGTGAATACTTCAGCTACCAGCTTCCTGAAGCTTAGGAAGCTAAACGTTATAGGTATTCAACATAAATTACTTCTGAGGTTCTTCCATTTCCACATGGACAGTGTTATTTTTTACTAATGATTTGCATTTGAATGCATTTTATAGTTTTATACCACTAAATTGCTTCACCATATACACTGATTTTAAGGAGGTAATATGATTACTATTTGATGCTTCTGTTAGATTTTTAAGTATTTTAGGTGCCATGACCAACCAGATAGATCAGATTTCTCAGCTTTAGTGTTACAGCAATGTTCATTACCCCGATATGCACCCCTCTTGCTTCAGAGTCTTCTACAAGTGCTAACATGATTGTAATTCACAAACTACTTTCTCGCTGTCACTTTCTCCAAACGGTTAGTGCCTTCACCCCATTACCCTGATCGTACTTCATTACCTATTTTTCCTACAACTGAATCCTACTGAACTGCATAGCTCTAAAAAATCCATGACTCTAACCTAAAACTCCTACTTGTTCCCCAACCCTAACCATAGCACTTCCCTCCCACTGCATAAAAGTTCCTGTACATTCCCTAAATCTAAAATTTCACTCACCACTCCCTAAACCAAAAATCAATGATCACTCCCTATATCTAAGACTCCACTGCCACTTCATAACCCTAAACTCTCTTCCCACTCCCTAAACCTAAGACTCCTCTCCTGCTCCCTAAACCTAATCATTGATCATTCCCTAACCCTAAACTTCACTCCCACTCCCTAAACCAAACTACCCTCTTCATATCTGCCTGAAACCCTACTCTGCTCTTCCTCCCTTCCCCAAATGTCACTTACCTTGCTTGAACTTTGCTACTGTGTTCAGATGAGGTGCAGCAGCTCTACTCTTTCTGCACAGCTGACACCTGAGCAAGTAGCTGAGTTCAAGTGTGAGTCATAGCCCAAGCAAACTACAAGATAACCAAGTCCCTGGCTTTGAGACAGTCAGCTTCAAGTGCCTGAAACTCATTTGCTTGTAATAGATTCATTACTGCATCATATACTCTGCCCTTATGGAGGTTATGCATGTTTTATTGTTTCTGATGTATGTTTAATCAGTTTGGTGTAGTTCATAGTCAGCCATTTAGTTAATTTATTTAGCTTAATTATAATGTACAGTTTTATCTGTATATAAATATATATATGATGTCCCGCTCACCAGGCTGAACAAGGAGAAGCTCACAGTGAGCTGCCTGTCAGGCGCTAGGATTCACCACATAACACAAGCACTCAGATCACTCCAAGGCAAGTACAAATATGACTCAGTCATTGTCCATGCTGGTGTGAATGACCTGAGATGTACCTCCCTGGACTACATGAAAAGAGACATAGAGGAGCTCTCTGAGCATGTAGCCCAGGCCGGTATGACCCTGACCTTGAGTAGCATCTTACCCTCACCAAGAATGATGCCACAATATGAAGACAAGATGATCAATTTCAACAATTGGCTTAAGTATTGGTGTCATTCAAAGGGGATCTGTCAGCCTGGGATGACATGCTCGACAAGCCACGATGCTTCGCTATGGATGGCTTGCACCTGTCACCCCTGGGCTTTCGGATATTGGCAAAGGCTCTTGCCACCCCCATAGTGCCTTTTTTAGGCAAGGCTCAAAAGACAAACACACCTCCATAGGTATCACAAGGGATAAGAAACTAAGAGTAATGCTACTCAATGCCAGAAGTCTAAACCTCAAGATGCATGCACTCAAGACTCTCCTTAGCATGGAGAACATCGATATCTGTGCAGTAACAGAAACCTGGTTCAAGGCTCCCGAGAGCACCCCAGCACTACCAGGTTATACCTCATACCATGCTTTTCGGCCCCCAAAACTTGGACCGAACCACAAAAGGAGTGGGGGGTATCAATATTCGTCAAAGATACCCACACATCCAGGTTGGTGGCACAGCACAAAGCATCAGAGACTATCCATGTGCAACTAACAGTGGGTAAAACTGCCTTCCAGTTTATAGCCTGCTACAGACCACCCTCCCAAACCAAGGAACCCCACTCGGCCTTCCTGAGAACACTGGAAAATATGAAGGTCTCCCCAAACACCATTATATTGGGGGACTTCAACTACCCAAACATAGACTGGGAGCATTACTCTAGCTCCAACACCATAGCCCAAAGGAACCTAGAATTTATAAACTCAAACACTATGGAACAACTTATTACCATTCCCACAAGAGGGGAAAACATATTGGACATGATCATCACCAACATGGGGGCTCTATGCTCCAGACCAGAAGTGTATCCCTCACTGGTAAGATCAGACCATAAACTAATCTTACTGGATATTCACATCCCGACCCCACCCCCTGCCCAGAAAACCACAGTGAAAAACTTCTCTAAAGCAAATTTCACACACCTCAAAACCGAGGTGGAATTCTTCAAAGCCCCTGGGCCTGTGGAAAATACGGCCCAGACCACAGAATCCTTTATAAACACATTCTATGAACACCTTCAGGAATGCATGGATCATGCAATCCCAAATAAAACCAAGACCCAATCCTCCAAAGGCAGACGACCCCAGCCATAAACAAACTATACAATAGAAGGAGGAAGCTACTACATGATAGAGCAAAATCCCAAAAAGGGAAGGCATCTCTGATCAGTATTAGCAAAAAACTACGGGTACTCATAAAATCATCTAATGCCAGCTTCAAGAGAAAGAGTGCACAGGACACTAAGGATAATTACAAGGCTTTCTTTAGTTATGTTAGGAACCTTGGTGGGAATCCCCAGATATGCTCAGAATTAGTCCAAAAAAATACACCGAACCCACAGACATTGCCAACATCCTAGCTGACAGATTCAACGCAAACTTCTCCACCACATCCCCACCAAAAGGGCAAATATCTATCCCAGCAGAGTGCTGCCCCCCTGACATCTCAGATGCTCAGGTAAAAGCCACCCTCTCCAAAGCAAAAAACACAGCATCAATGGGACCAGACGGTGTCCCGGGCTGCGTCCTACATGAACTCCAAGAAAAGCTAAACCCAAACATAAAACTACTGTTCAGTCTCAGCCTTACTACAGGATATCTACCCAAAGAGTGGCATACAGCAACAGTGGTCCCTCTCCACAAAGGTGGTGCCTCAACGGATCCTGGAGACTATCGCCCCATAAGCCTGACTAGCTTGGTCTGCAAAGCTATGGAAAGGATCATCATGGACCTCATAAATAAAGATATTGGGGACCTACAAACACTGGATCCTACCCAGTTTGGCTTTGTTAAGGGCATATCCTGCCTCTTAAACCTGGTTGATTTCTTTGAAACAGTCACCAAGGCCATTGACGAGGGGAAGGTGGTCCACACAGCCTACCTGGACCTCGCAAAAGCTTTCGATACAATACCCCACTTGGGCATTATAGATAAGCTCACCAGCTTAAATATAAACCCCTATGTCACTAGATGGGTTGCAAACTGGCTCAAGGACAGAACTCACATGGTTAGAATTGCGGAAGCCATGTCAGACTCCAAACCAGTTGCAAGTGGCGTCACACAAGGCTCAGTCCTGGGACTTCTCTTGTTCGGTATATATTTCTTAAAGGTACAGGCCAACACGGAAGGACTGTGGCTGACGAAGTTCACAGATGACTGCAAACTAGGCGCCATAATCGACTCTCCAGACGACACAAGCATCCTACAAAAGGGCCTCATAGAAACAGACAACTGGTGCCAGAGCCATGGCCTCAAGCTAAATGCCAAAAAGTGTATAGTCATCCCCTTTGGCAAAAACAAAGTGCCCACAAATTACCACATAGGTGGTAATTCATTAAGTACAGAAGAAGTAATTAGGGACCTGGCGACCCAAGTTGATAGCAGTCTCTCATTTGAAAACCACATGGCCAAAGTGGTTAGAAAAAACATTTTATATAGCCCACCTAATCATGAAGGGATTCACATCTAGATCAGGGGAGGTCATCGTGCCTCTTTACTCATCCCTCATCAGGCCCATAATTGAGAACAATGCCCCTTTTGGGATGTACCTTACCAGACACCTGCAGCAACTAGAAAGACCCCAAAAGTACCTCACCAAGAGGATCAAAGGGCTCAAACAGATGCCATATGCTGCCCAGTTAAAGAAACTCCAGCTGTACTTAGTGGCGTACCGCCTGCTCAGAGGCTATCTGTGCCTGACGTATAAAGCCATGTCCAACCCGAAATTAATGGACATGCTGCACCTCAGAAAATCCAAATCCCATCAAGCTACGCGCTCGAGAGACTTGAACCTCAGCACTGAAATAAATAGGACTTTCTGGAGGGACAGATTCATAACCCAGAGGCTCCCTTCACTCTGGAATAAAATCCCAGTCCAGGTTAGGCAGATTCCCTCATTGACTCTCTTCAAGAGGAATCTTGATGAGTGGATGGGAGATCATAGGTTTACCCCAGGTATCACTTCTGTGTCACTGTTAGACAGAGGCACAGTATACTAACCTCGAAAAAGAGCATAGCAAAATTCATTTAAAATGGGTGGTGAAAGACAAACACACTCTGGCTAGGCTTATAAATGCCCTAGGGCAGATAGCCTAGCATGAACCTATGAACCTATATATATATGTGTGTGTAAGTAGGTTGGTTAGGGGTTTATTGTGTGTAAGTGTGTGTTATGACTGCTATGTGTATGTTTGAGAGACTGTATGATGTGTGTGTGAGTTTCGTTTGTGTTACTGTTTGTAAGAACTCGGAGTTAGAATATATAAGTAGGGGGTGGGGGGGGTCACAGCCCCCCTATTATATGTAGTTTAGATTAGTTTGTTTGATTGTATGGGGGACGTTTGTGTATGTTTATGTGTGTACTGTATGTGTAGCGTGGGTACAGGATTTTGAATTTCGTGGTTGTATGTTTTCGAGTTTGTGAGTTGTGGTTCGGTTTTCGCCTTTGTGATTTCAGAATACTGAAATTCGAGATTTCAGTATTTCGAAATTACAAAGTGGACCCATATATATACATATATATACATATATATATATATATATATATATATATATATATATATATATATATAGACATTATATATAGACATTATATATATATATATATATATATATATATATATATATATATAGATGTGTGTGTGTGTGTGTATGTGTGTGTGTATATATATATATATATATATATATAGATATATATACCTTTATAGTTGTGTGTGTATTTAGATCAGAATGGCTATTATCAGCCTAGCCACCTGTTTTTAATTTTCTATGGATGTAGAGCACTTTTACTTCATTATCTTCTTTGAGTTACTGGACTCAATAAGGTCAAAGCAGCTGGAATATCTTTATTATTTATTTATGGACTTATTTATGAATGCATGTATTTATTTATTTATTTCCTTTGTTAACCAGGAATGGCTGAATGAGCTCAAGGAGAGTCCCCTTCTCTGTGTCAGGTGAAGAGAAAAGCAGTCATCAGTATAAGAACAACAAAATAACAACAACAATAATAATAATATTCTTATCTAATGCAAAGGATATTTAAAGTTGTACTGAACACATTTTCAGATAGAAAATAAAACAGAGAAACATTTGGAAAAAGGTATTGCAAGTAGCTGAAGCAGTAAACTATATTTGACATATACAAAAAGCACACGGTCCGTCTCTGAATAACAATGGTGCCAAAGCCATGGTCTTAAACTCAATGATAAGAAATGCATAATTGTACCCTTTGAGAAATCAACCATCCCAGATAATTGCCATGTTGATAATATGTGAATCAAGTGGTCAGGAATCTTGGTACTTATAAGTCAGGGCATGCCTTCTGGGTCCAAAGAGGTCATTATCTCACTGTACTTCAAGCCAATCATAGATACAGTGCTCCATTTGGTATGTACCCAATCACGCATATGCAAAACTAGAGTGACCTCAGAGGTTCCTTACAAAACGAATACAAGCCATAACAAACTTGCCCTATGCAGAGTGCCTTAAAGTCCTTTCAATCTACTCAGTCTCCTATAGGTTGCTGAGGGGAGATCTATGCCTGGATTACAAGGCATCCGCAAACCTCACACTTATGACTCTTCTACATATATGTAAGTCAAAGAGTACCAGAAATGCAAGGTCTAGGGACCTGAGTTTTGTATGTGACCTAAACAGAACATGATGGAGAGACAGATATGTGTCCCAGAGACTGCCCCTCCTATGGAACAGACTTCCCATCCAAATGAGGCTGAGTTTGTCTATTACCCATTTTAAGTGCAACCTTGACAAGTGGATGGGGAATAGGAACTTTACACCAGCCCTGGCACCCATGTCCCTTATGGACAGAGGTAGGATCTAAATGCCTGGCTCTCATGTGTCCTTTTTAAATACAGGACATCATTATTCTTTTGGGAAAACTTGGCTAGGGTTAGAAAGGCACCTCCCCGCTCATTAGTCTAGTAACAATCTATGAATTTATGCTTGTTAAATTGCATTCTAGAGTGTGAAGATTATAATGTTAGGGAGGAAGAGGGTTCTGTGTAAATTAGCATTATGTAGTGAGATGTTAGGTTTGCGGCTGAAGTGAACATATAGCAGGTGTATATTGTAAGGTAGTCAAAGTGAAAATAAAGGATGGTCATTTGGTTATTTTGGAGGAAGAAGTAATAAAAACATATTCTATGTGAGTAACAGGAAGAAGATCTGTAAAATGAGCTGTAAAAGCTGTATGATTTTGGTATTCTTTGCTTAGAGAAGGATATCATTCATTGTCAGTTTTGTTGTTCTATTAAGTGATGTTTTAGCTTTTTGGATAGACAATTTTCTGTTTGTTCCAATTTTGATTTCTAAAAGGGTTCCCACAGTTTTGCTACATAAGCAGAGTATAGCAAGTGACCTGAGTGGTTCTCTGATTTGTTTATGCATAGGTAGTGTTTACGCTGCAATCTTAGTGGTCTTGATGTGGAGTAACATTGGACTAGGCCTTGCATTCCAAGACATTTTCATGGCTCATGAGTTAAGAGTGTGGCAACTAAATTGTTTTCTAGATCAAGCTAGTTTAGTTTGTTTAAAGCTTGGCAATGATGATGTGTATTAGACAGATTTGCAGCATATTTGGCAATATTATTCTAAGTTTTCTCCAGCTGGTGTAGTCAACATTTTTGTACATTTATTAACAGAGATGAGGCATAAAGCAGTGTATGATGCAAGAGTGTGGTAACTGCCGGTCTATGACAAGTGCTGTTTAATATGGTTTAGCTTTATATAGTGTACCTACTGTCTTGCTAGATTTAGATATAAGGTAGCAGACATGGCTCTCTAATTTCAGTTTTTTTATCCATGATGACAAAGAGAAATCTTGTTTGTAGCAAGTGCTGTATGGTGATGTTTCACAGAATGGTGACTTTAAAATCTGGTGTTGGGAATTACTGTATATGTGGTATAAAGCATATAATTTTTTATCCTTTGGTAGTAGTTGTTGGTCTTTTAATGAGCTTTTTAGAATACGCAGTGCTTGTTGAGTCCCCGGGATTCATGAACCTTGCACCAGGCGACGATGGCTTAGGCTACAACGCCAGACATGGCCGGCGATTCAGGTGCGATCCAATTCCACGTGCACTACCGGTGCACCTGAGTTGCGCCGCCGGCGTAGGTATGTTAAACACCCCATGTGCGGTGTTGCACCATGCAAATGAAGGCATATAGCGATCCACAGTGGCGCAGGCGTAGCATAAAGACGCGGCAATGTAAACCAAAAAACGGTTTACATATATCCAAACATGACATAGGAGTAACGGAAGGCTGTCAACGCCAGGTATCATACTGGTGCAATATGCCAATGGCGAAAGACACCGAGAATGTCAAAAGAAAACATGCACAAAATGTAAATAATGACATAAATGGTATGTCCGCAGAAACCACAGCAGAACCCCAGGACATGTCCGCGGAAGGTGCGAAACAATGAAATAATATGACAATGTCATAAAAGAGCAGTATAATACACATCAGCTTCACAGCCACAATACACCATAGTATGCATGGAAAGCCACAACCACAGCTCAAGGGTTGCCAAGGAGTGGCGGCAGTGTTCGGCGCCGTAACCATGTATTAGTAGTCAATGCCATGCAAATGAGGCAGATAATACTGAATCGCAAAACCCCCGCCGGCGTAAGGCTGCACCAAATGGCGCAGCGGTAATACACCGAGGAGTGGCCCAGAAGGAATACATGTCAATCGCAGAGGGGTGTGCCACTGTAGGAGGAAGCACATTGGAGCCCAGCAAACATGGGCAGTACAATGCACATCACAGCAGCAGGACCGGCGTGTGAGGAAATAGATGCGCTGAGAGTACACAATGCGTGCACAGATGCATGTGCATGAGGATGACTACGTTCCCCCAACCCAGTCATGTGACGGCTGCCCCGTCAACAACCACGGATACAGGAAGGTGATGCGGAGAATATGAGGAAATGTGGAAGCAGTGTAATTGGAGTCGTACTGAGCAATCAACACCAATCAACCCACGAAGGGCAATTGGCGGCAGCTGACAACTCTGCATGCAGAAACCTGCAAAACGGGATAGGGGAGGCATATGAATGCAAAGAAAGTAGGGGATGTAGCAGAATTGCAAAGAGCAAAGAACCGAAACAGCACAGCCACGTAGAGAGGTAGCATAACGGCGGCGGCAGACAAAATGCATGATATGCCATGCCCCTGCAGGATGCACTCCAGGAAATAGTAGGTGCAACGTGCAGAAACAGTAAGGTAAGGTGTAAAGCTAAACCAATGCAGGCAAGTGTAATGTAACACCAAAGGCAACAGCGTTGCAGTGCCAATGGTAAAACACGGAAGATAATCCACAGATACGGCCGCACAGACACACCCAATGACATCACCGGGTATACAGCACAACAGTATAAAGTGTGAATGCACACAACACACAGCTAGCGATTCCCAAACGCTGCACTTTAGGGTGTAAACACACGGGGAACTTTTAAAATGTATATGTTGGGTGCCGCCGTGGCTGTGATACATCAGCATGTGTCAGAGACAGACGGAGTTGCAGAGGAGGGTGCCGACAACTACCGTAGGCCTCAGAGGAGAAGGAGAGTGTTCAGACCAAGGGTAACATACCAGGGGCTTCAAGACCTGGAGATAGTAGAGCGTTACAGGGTGGACAGGGACACGTTACAGCAAATAGTGGAGCTGTGCCGGCCACGCCTGAGAACAAGAAACAACAGAGGGGAGCCCATCCCAGTGGACACAAAGGTATGTGTAAGCTTGCGAATACTGGCTACAGGTACCTTTCAAAGGCCAACCGGGGATATAATGGGCATCTCACAGGCATCAGCATACAGGGTACTACACCAGTTTCTGGATGCCATGTTACGACATGCCCATGAGTATATATACTTCCCCAGATCTCAGGAGGAGTTGGCTAGCAATATGCGCCACTTCCACCGTATGGCACAATACCCGGAGGTACTGGGTGCGATAGACTGTACGCATATACAAATCAAGTCACCACCCGGGGAGCAGGGTAGATGCTACATAAACCGCAAGGGATTCCCCTCCATCAATTGCCAGGTCGTGTGCAATGCGCAGGGCATTATCATGGATGTGTGCTGGCAGCCCTGGAAGCTACCACGACTCCCATATCTGGCATGCCTCACAGCTGTATCAGGTATTCACCAGGGGGGACATCACACAAGGCCACCTTGTGGGGGATGCTGGCTATGCACTGGAGCCATGGATGATGACACCCATCAGAAATGCACACACACACATGCAAGAACGCCATAATGAGGCACACGCACAAACCAGAATAATCATAGTGTGTGTTTGGGATGCTGAAATCACGGTTCCGGTGCTTGGATACATCCGGTGGAGCCCTGCAGTACTCTCCAGGCACATGTGCCCACATATTCATAGTATGTGCCATGCTACATAATATGATCCTGCGGAAACAGCTGCTGCAGGGACATAATGGTGAAGGGCCACCAAGCCCACCACAACTGCCAAGGCAAGCACAGGCACAGAGCGTTCAGCGCCATGAACACACTGTGCCAGCCCCAGTAGGCAGACAGAGGCGTACCCAATATGCCTATGCCGTGGCAAAGAGGGAACGTATAGCACATACTCTGACAGTGTAGGCCCCATGGACTGACACCTCCCTACCTGCACACACAGTGAAATGGACAGCACACAAACATGGCCGCCCATAATGTGTACCATATGGGTGGTCCCATGTGTGACTCCAACATAGGTAGCACCCAAACACTGCACACCCAACAGCCAGCGGAGCATGGAACGCCAACAACTCAACCATACGCGGGTCCTACAGCAGACGGCGTAGTCAGATGCTGCCACGGTCGCCGCGAAGGTGTATACATATGTACATATGTGCATACACAGATATGGAGATAGATATCACTACACATGAAATATATGTACACATACACAGATATAAAGTACAACAGGTAAGACAGGGAATCACAGGGATGCAAGGTGACAGAGAAGTAAGACGCGATATCTCTACATAGTAAACATAGTGAACGACAACCCGAGTATCCGGGAGTGTTGACAGAACAGGGAATGGCACCCATGGAAAGGTCAACCTACCTAAATGCATAGTCGTGAGTTGGGATGATCGCCAGGCCACGGTACAGTAACAGGACATGTGCGGGTAATATTATTAGGATATGAGGGCGGAGGTAGACACTGCCGGTGATGCGGCAACGAGGTACTGTGTGCAACCGTCCCTGTGACAGCGGCAGTATGTGTATGTGTGCGGTGAGGGTGTCGTGTGTTCCGCTGTGCGAGTGTAATGTGTGTGCCACTGTAAAATGTGTATGTAGGTGACATGTGACAGGCGGAGTGGAATAACATGTGTAGGCATACAGTATAGGAACCACAGGCGTATGTACAGCAGTACCCCCAAAGTAGTACTGAGAGCCCCTCCCTGTCTAGGCGCGTGGCGACGTAAAATGATGCAAAGCGAAAATGTCACAGAATGTACCACAGGAGTATAGCCAACATGAAATGCAAAGGACGTATGTACAAACCATGACCGTATGAATGGCACCGATATGTTAATTTCACAACGATACGTCGGCAACGTTACACAGCAATAGTCATGTACCGCGGAAATACGCGTGTGCTACCCCGGCACCGATCGTGGCTACGTATCGGCCCGTAAACACCGCTGTGTGTTCTACGAGTGTTAAACAAGCAATCGCCACCCGAATAGTTGGCAACCGGTAGCATACAGGCCGTCCCAAGTACAGAACCACAATGACCATAAATATCCGGGACAAAATGACAAGGGATAGTCGGCACGTACGAACAGCCACAGATATACTACCGATGTGACGGAGGAATACATGCAGGAAGCACACATGCAGGCAATACTGACACCAGACGACATCAACAAAACCTACACTCCTAGAACAACAGACAGGTAACATGCAGCTCCCCAGGCAGGGATGGAGAACACACACAAGCATACCGTGTATGTAGAAATGCAAGGCCCACAACCTGTACCCGTCACCCACAACCGCCGATATACCCCATCGCACATATCAAAGGGATACAAGCCGCAATAGCAGCAAAAACATACAGGCAGACAATGACAGCGGCATAACCGCAACATCTCACGTGGGAAACACTATCAGCAGTGGATGCATACCTGCATCCGTTGTGTAAAGGAATACAAGAGCTATGTTACACATCCGAATGCAAAACGCCATCGACAGATGCCGCTAGGACAGGTACACCCACATGTCGAACATAATACCATACCCAACACACACAATCCACGGCTAACACCACTGCGAAATGTACCTGACGCCACACATAGCGGCTGCAGTCACACATAACATAACACAATACATACCATCTCCACGAAGGTAGTGCAAATAACCAATGCCCAGGCGAGGAATGAACCATGCCCTAGTTCCGACGCGTACTGTACGAATGGAGTAGATGCACAGGTGATATGCGCATAAGTACACACCGAGGAACAGCTATTGGTGTGGTGAACCCACATGTCGCAGGTGACGACGGATATAAGGAAGACTCCTAGGATATTCAAACTGTATGTTCATACCGAACCAATACTACAAAACGGCTCGACCGAGACTTAAGGATATAGTGAGACTCGAACGGAATATGGAAGTAAACACAGGAAAGGTATGTAGAACCCACGAGATGTACTGGTGTGTAACGCATGATATGTATGACGAAGCTGCACTGTATGTGAACGGTGTTTGCAAGTAAGGATACCTGTCCATAAAGCAGAGAGTGGTGAAAGGTGGTTATGTAGTGCTAACCCGCTGAGCATACCAACGACTGTGGACACCGTGTGCACAGCAGTGGGACATCATGTACACATCCGGGATAACCCAAGGGCTGCCATAGGGGGGCAAAACACAGAACAATGCCACCATCCACGCCGATGCTGGCAGTGGATGTCCAACAAGGAAGTGCCACAGCAGGGGATAGGACATGTATGTATACTGTCACAGCACATGTGTATGGGCATATACCGTCGATGTCATATCGTAATGTGCGCACGGCGTGCACATATGCCTCGCAGTAGGGTTACTATGTCAAGTATGTGTAATGTAAAGCTGTCATGGTGGATATGACAGACATCATACACAGTATCACAGGCATAGCATGCATAATGGAGGTATGGCCTAGTGTTATGTACACTAACAGGATATGTATGGCCTGTACATATGGGACAGAGTAGTAGCAGAATAGCCACCCTAAATGGTAGGAACACCAAGTAACCATGTCCAAACGATCTGTAGCAGGTGCAATGTGTGCAACAATGACGTCTGGCAGGTCCATGTGTAAACACATGTGCAGTGTACACAGTAGTGTCACCTCCCCATGGTAGTGTCCACTGAACAGCAGAGGTGGATGTCAACTACATGTCTACACAGTACTGCCGCTGTGGTGGTACCATGTCTATGTGTCACCCTATCAGCAAGGGAGCTATCACATGACCAGTGCCACAGTGTGTCCCTGTGGGATGTGCACAGGACCTACGTTCCACAGCATGGTGTGTGTTGTGTCTGCTGAAGTAACACAGAAGCCCAGGCTAAGCAACATGGCATGTGTGCACATATGCAGGAGTGCTTCATTCACCCCACCCACTGCAATTGCCATGTAGGAGTACTACATGCATCACTAATGCGGAGGACATGGCCCATGTCAGAGTAGATGACACGCCTGTGTAAGTGGTACGCAGATGAGTACAGATGTGTTCCCCGTCTGTCATCTGCATATGTAAACTGTCTGAGCCTGGTATACATCACAGCATGACTATACCGTGCCATGTAAAGTCGTAGCCGTTGTGGAAGGTACACCACGAATGTGTTATTGTAACCTTGCCTGTGTGTACATGTGTGTATGGCACAGGTACAAAGGCTACCAATGTACCAGCAACACACACAGTACAGATATGTGTGGCCCTGCAGATGTTACTTACGCCACAGTGGG